>NW_004524672.1:3620922-3643545 GCF_000260255.1 Octodon degus
TTGCAAAAGATTTGGTACTGTTTTATAGGTTCCAATGTTTCTGCCTCACTCTTTGCCAATGAAAAGAGTGCTCTAGAAATGTGTGCTTCTTCCAGGACTCTAGGTTTTTGTCTTAAGAATCACTGACAGTTGAATGTCAGAGCTGACTGCTAAAGCATTCTGGTGCCTCTCTGTCATGTTCAAGGCCTACCTCATGTACAGATGACCACAGCAACATTGGTGGTGGCTTCTTTTAGAAGACAGATTATGTCTGTAGAACATTTCAAGCTTTGCTTTTTTTCTTCATGGAAAGCTTTCTCAACCTCAATATCACTGTCATTTGTGACCTGAGAATTCTTTTTTTAATGGGTATATCCTATGCATTGTAAGATATTTAGCAATACCCCTTGCATTTAATGCTAGAGGCAACCTCTTCTCAATTGTGAGAAATAAAAAATCTCCACACATTATCAAATTCCTGCTTTGCTTAGTTGAAGCCACAGTTCTAGTCATAAAAAAAAAATCATTTTGTAATATGAAGGTGTATAATCTAGAAAGAGATGTGGCTCTTGAAAGTTATGTGTACAGCAAAGATAATGTATAAATTGTCACTTACAAATATGATTAGTCACTAACCATTAATGGGTAAAACCACGAACAAGAATATTGTCCTGAAAAAAAAAGAAAGAATATTGCCCTTGAGTTAATAGTGGCTCTCTGTATACTTAGAGTTATTTGTTGATAATTTAATAGTAGCAAGAGGTATCAGAGGCCTGGCCACTAGGGCTCGGGTTGTGTTGCTTGCCCAGATTCTGCCTCAGAGCTGCGTGCCCGCCATTGGTGAACACTCATGATCCACCCATCAGCTTCATCCCTGCAGATGCAGCTTGGGTTTTTTTACTTCCTGCATCTCAATTGGTACAGAGAAAGAGTCCTGGATCCAAATTTTGTTCTCCATTTACCTGAGATAGAAGTCTAGTTGTGATCTCTTGATGACACCATAAAACACACACCACTGTTTACCCTCGGCCTATTAAAATGTGTATTTGTTTCAGAAGATGACTTAGCTTGAGATTATTTGAGTCTTTAAACTAATCCAAAGCATCATGTTTCTACTGCTTTTCTGTCATTGGATTGTAGGAATACCATGGGTTAGGTCACCCTGAGATTCACTTGTTTTCTACCACTCAAAGAGACAGCACACAGGAGAAGAAAACATCTGTCCTGCATACACACCGCACATACAGGATTGGCAAAAAGGACAGTCCCCAGTGTCTCACAGTATAATGAAGCTAATCGCTTTTTGAATTATCTTAATTGAATTTGAATGTATTGCTGCTGAGTACTATGGGAAAAGCAGCCAGTAAGGACACAGTGTTTCCCCACAGCATTCAGTAGCAATGCATTCAAATTTAATTAAGATCATTCATACAGTGATTAGCTTTCTTCTCTGGAAGGCACTGGGGACTTGCTGCTACCATGGTCCGTTTTCGGTCTCCCTTCGATAGGGATATCTACTTTCACAGGTGGTCTCTTCTATTGAGTAGAGGATTGTTTAGTCCATTCTTGAGTATTATCCCAAGATGTGGTTTTCATTTTGGAAAGCACAGTCTAAGAAACTGAAACAAGCAATTAGAACACTAGATTGGAGGCAGGTGTCTTGGGGTCGGTCTGTCTGACTCTCACACACTCCTGGGCAGCTGCTTAAATCATTCTGAGCTTCAGTTTCCTCTTCTGAAAAAATGCTGACAATAACCCCTGTTTGGTTTTAGGATTGCTTATTTGAATTCTATTGGATAATGTGCCTGCTGAACATGTTATGAATGCTGTACACAGTTAAAAGTGCTACTTAGTGTTATGAAAACCAAAGAAAAGAGCTGCACTTCAGGGGTCTGGGAAAGGGGACATAGTCTGAGTCAATATACTTTTTTAGTGACTAGAGTTGAAGGCACTGGGCCAGAGAATTTCACACTGGGGGCCTCTTTGCCGATAAAGCCCTCAGTAGACACACTTGTGAGTTGTGTCAAGCATTGGGTTCCAGGTCCAGATCTTTCTGGGTTGATGAGGCTTGCCTCAAAAACGTCATGTTTTGTTCTTCCTTTTCTAAGGCTCAATTTTGCAGAAACCCACCTAAGAGACTGAACTTACCCCAGCACATTGGTCTAACCTTTCTAAAACCTAAACCAATATTCCTAGACTGACCTTGATGTCTACTCAATAGGTGGTTACAGAAAAAAAGATTCAAGTCACAAAATTACCCAAGGATAGCCACAGACTTAAGGTAAAGTTAGAAAATAAAACAATAATTTCTTTTAAACTTTTAGAAACACTCAGATATTATAGCAAAAGGAGAAATAGTGACAGCTACAGATAATTACCAGAGTATCAGTTTTTGTATTGATTATGTAGATTTTGAACTCAATAAGCCAGTTCCTGCACTAAGACAAATTTAGAAATCACCTATGTATCCAAGTATGGAGAACCCTGTGACATAGTAAATGTGCAGTCCAACCCTATGCTCTTTTGAGCCAGACTGACAACCCTATGTTCTTTTGAGCCAGTACTTGGCATACTCTGTTTTCCTTCATACTGTTTGGAGTTATATAATTTACTATAGAAATTTTAACTGTATTGCAAGTTTCTATTATTAATCCAGTTGCCAAGTACATTGACAAAAATACCTCGATATGTATGAGTGCATTTTTTATAGACAATGTACAGTTTAGAGCACAACTGTATTATGAGAAAAGTTCTAGGAAATTGAAACTCACTTCTTAGATCGAGTAACACAACTTCCTTTTATCTTTGATACCTGTATAATGTCCTATGCTTGATGGCTTTCTTTTTAACTGACTTTCTATTTTCATATTTTGCCAGAATTATTTAATATTATCTCTGATACAAAGGAAGCTAGTGAAAAGATAACTTCCTTCCTAAATTTTATGTCCTAATTTGGAAAGATTGAATACATGATTATGTTGACTATATGTCAATCATCTGCACAGAAAAAAAAAAGATCCAGAACTTTTAAAAATAACAAGATTTATTTTTAAATATTACAGGTTTGTGAATCATTAATTTGTAGAAGAGTGTTTAGAAAACCTTTGCATGAAAATTCTTTCTATAGAAAGATGATGTCATCTGAATGCCTTTAACATAGTTCTTAACTTGTTATATGTGAGACAGTTCTTGATAATGCTATGTTACATTGTGTTGTTGCCTGTCAGATTAGGTTTTTTATCCTCTGTTCTTCCATGTCTGTGTGAGCAGCCTCCTTCCCTGCTCAGATGTGCTTCTTTACTGTCACTTTTTGCTGCTCACAGACATTCAAAGGGCGTTGCCTACTTAGGTCTGTGGTTGAAAAGAAGGGCAGGGTGGACTCACAGGTGCCAAGGTGAGGGTTACAGAAAGATGAAATGAGATTGAATCTGAGTTGAAACTCAGCAACCAGCAGGAATGAAATGTATAAATGGACACTGAAGAAAACAGAAGCAAGAGTAGGGAAATGGTGAGAGGGAGTTTAACCAAGACCATGAAAATGGAGAAGTGTGTTTCACAACTGGGCCTGGACCAGGAATGAAGGGGAGCAAAAGTCAGAGAACCATGGGTGTGGGCTGCACCAGGGGCAGCAGCCAGCTCAGGCACCCGGGAGCAGCACAAGAACTACGCCCAGAGTGTGCCGGGGAGTGGGGCCTGCTGCTTGCCTGGGAATGATCTCACTTTCCCCAGTGCTAACTACTAAGGGAGGGAGAAAAGTGACAGCAGGAGAGAGGAGGCCATAGCCACCTAGCTAAGCAGGATGTAAACCACGTGTCATGAGAAGGGAGTGTCACCGTATACAGGAACTGAGGTCAGGCTCCCAGTAACTATTTATTTCTTGATGCTGACCTTGCTGAAAAGCTTTTTGGCTTTAAAGAGCTCTTCTGTTGGTGACAATTTCCAGTGTGGATACCAACCCAAGGATTATTAACATTCATATGTCTCCTAACAGGAAACAAGCACACTACAAAGCTTTGCTGCTTTTTGTCCTTTCATAACCATCTTCTTTTTTTTCCCATAATTTTATTGAGAAACAAATAGCAATGAGACAGTTTCAAATCAAATTGGTAGGACATTTTCAATAATTAACACATTGCATACTCTCTTCCCAGTGGTTATTTGCTGCGCAAGATGCAGACACTGCATCCTATCCACAAACACCATCAGAACAAATCCCTCCATTCATTAAGAGAATATAACTATATATCTATCCTAACCACTTTGAATACACTGACACAAAATGAACATTCATCTGTATCCCCCTTTTTGTTTAGTTCCATCATTTGAATATTATAGGTGTGTGAACTCAGCAAAACTTTCCAAAAGAGTCCAGAACCATCTTCTTTACTGATCGAGTAGAGTATAGGTTTCAGGATGAGCAGAGTTAAAATACTTCCATGCATATTTCTAGCCAAGTCTTCAGAATCCAAGCTTTCTCACCTATATATACACACACACCCCAAAATTATGATGATTTCTTCTAGGAGTAATGTAGGTATTAAATAATAGAAGATACTAAAAGCGTACCATGATTCTTGCCCTTGACCATTAAAGTAGTGGTAGAAAATACCTATCATCAGCCTTTATGGGTTATGTTATCTAAAATGGTAGTAACTATTATTACTATTATTACATCCTTGGTAAGGCTATTATTTCCATGAGCAAATGTACATAAATTATTTTACTATAACAGAGCAACTGTGCCTTTTGAGACTAAAGCAAACTGACTTGGATCTGGAAATGGTTTAGAGATGCCTTGTCTGTTACGGACTGTAGGGATCTGCCGTACTTCTTTCTAGTAAGAAGCACCTTTTATGGAGAGAAGAATTGTACCATGTAGCACTGTCAGCACTGAAAAGCAATGTGGCTATAAGATCATTTTTACTGACGTCTTAATGTTCTAGTATCATTGGAAAGTGATGGCCAGATGAGTAGGTGTTCATGGAAAATTAGAGGCAGGGTTGCACTTAGTGTAACATCTTAGAAACTCAGAAGTCACTAAGTCCTCATCGCAGGATGAATGTGGTCATATATTTTACAGAATGAGATGGTATTTGGCTACAACTCGAATGTATGACTTTATTAAACATAAATTCCTACCACTGAAACACAGAACTCATAGGCTACAAGATAGCCTTTCAAACCATTCAAATCCAAACAAACATATACTGGGGAAACAATAGTCTTTTCTTATAGGTGCTACTTCTTGTACTAAATAGCATTACATTTCTTTAGTCACAGGAATTAAAATCTTATTCCAGTAAATAAGTGCAACCTGGATTAAGGAACAGAAAACAGGATTGGGAGACAGGCTTGGAAAAGAACTGAAAGTGGATTTACAGTGTCTCAGAGGAGTGGGAATCAGGCATGGCCTTGGTATTTGGAAGCAATTAGTGATCTTGTGAGAGTGAAGACTCAGAAATTAGCAAATTTGAATCCTTTCTCAACTTTTGCATCACTCCACTTGGGGTTCAGATTTCTGGAAGGAAAAATTGGATGGACCTCACTGAGGTCACATGCACTTGACCACAGCAAGTAGGACCTTCTTAATAGTGAGACCCACCCAGACTGGGCCTGTTAGGAGTGGGCAGAGAAGCCTTGGTAAGAAAACTAGAAAGCTACTACTAAAAAAAGTCACAGTGATTGATTCCAAGGCTTAGATAACAACAAAAAAACAGCCTGATGAGTATTCCATCCTTAGTTGCCACAGATAAGAAAGGGCATAGAAGAATGGGTTAGCATTGTGGAAATGTGGGTCAAAAATATAGAATACATGTCATGGACAGAACTCTTTGCATTAGAGCATGTGTCACATGTATGTGTACATGCAAACACTTCCATGTAGTCAATATAAGGTTTGTATGGCTGATAAAGGACTAAAATAGTCTCAGAAGTTTAAGCTGGTGGCAGCTTTTATCACAACCTTTATACAAATTAAAAATTCCCTGCAGTTTGCTCTAAGGCATCAATTTCCCCGGTGTCAGGCAATCTTGTAATTGGGTTGCGATGTATTTTTAATGATATTTATTATCTTTCAAGTGTTTCTACAAAACTAAATGAGACATGTAATTTGATCTGATTTAGATCTTCTTGGGTATTTTCTACTTCTTTTCAAGTATTAATGTTATACAGAGGAGTTGCTGTTAGTTTTTTATTTTCGTTTGCTATGCAAAATGTGCAAATCTGGACATAATACCAAGATATATATATATATATATATATATATATATATATATATACCTAAAAAGAAAACAAAATTGAAGAAATATGAATTTATTTCAAAAGTATATATTACATAAAGATTTCTGTAAAGTTCAATTGTCATTCATTTTTCTAATTTTCATTAAGAGTTAGAAAAGCAGAATTCTGATTTTTCTAATAATAATGTTTGCATTGGATATAGTGAATTAATTATGTCTTTCAATCATGATCATATATATGCAAAGGACTTTACAGTTCACCAAATCTAGCTTGATTTATTTTACTGAAATAAACTAACATTCAAAGAATTGTTACTGGTTGATTTCTCTGTGATCCATGTTACCAAGGGAACCATTTCCAAACTCAGTTTAATCTGACCTTGCCCAGCTGTGCAGTTCTTAACTTTGATTGCTCTAGTGTTTTTCCATTCTCACAAAATTGTGGCTCAAGACAAAGAAAAGGTTAATAGGTCAGCACAAGATGGCTTATTCCTTACTTAATCATTTCCTTTTTGGTAAGAAAAGCCAGTCTTGTCTTGTGGAGCTCAGACATTTGAGAGACTGTCCAAAGGAGCTCCCTCTGATGAAGGGTTGAATTAAATCTGTCACACGACCACAGGCTAACAGCTGTAACCACAGATCCAGCTGCACGGACTCTCTCTGATTTTTTCATTTATTTTAAACACAAAGAATGTGGTGGTTGGTTCCATTCCAAGTACATTAAGGCCAAAGGGTACTGGATGATATTAGGGTTTAAAGAATCTGTGCATCATTTTGATTTTTCTTCTAAGAAATACAATCAGTTATCTTGATAATAGAGGTGCCAGTTCCTAGTTGCATTGTTCCTCAGTTGTTTCCCAGACCTCAAGATGGGAATGCCTTGTAGGCACTTGCTAAACCCCCAATTTCCTTGACTATATGTGAAGACCTGAAGAGATACTTTAAATAATTACATTATGCTTTAATAGATCCTACACTATTGGTCCTAAAGTAAATATCCATTGTTGTCATTTTACTGTCTCATTGAGTAGGATGAAGAGTTTTGCATACTGCAGGAGGACTTAGGATCAGTCCTATATCTGATACTATATACGAGTAATTTTGTTATGTATATTAAATGTAGAACAAAGATTCAGATAACTAGAAATGGTCAAGGTGACTAAAGAGTGCAGGAGTCCCAGAGAGCATCGCAGGAGGCCTTGTGTGTCACAGGAAGATCATTACAATTTTCAGAGCTGGGCTATAAAATTTTCTCACAGTGCTTCTTGGAAAGAAATCTTTTTTTGAAAAAGGGAACAAAGAATAATCAGTTCAGAGGAACAGAACCAGATTATCTCCAGTAGTCAGTACCAAAGGGTCATCACCATAATTATATTTAAAATTTAGAAACCAATTACATGGCCCCCAGCACAAGGAATTTGCTGTAGAAATTGTTCTGTCTTCCTAAATCTGCTCACTACTTTCCTGGCTCTCGCATTTGCACTGCAGAAAGAAATGCTAAGTACCTCCACCATTGATTGCTCTCCAGGTATTGCCATGTGTGAAGCTGATGGATTTAACACCAAAACAACCCTAAATCTAAGCCTTTATTTTTCATCTGAAAGTACAAATACATGAAAGCATTTTCTAGGGTGTTTATTAAGGAATACAGAAGGTACACTTCCAATGTTCATTTGCTGTTACACAGAACAGAATAAATTGCCTTCCTTATTTTATGTAAGATGAAGCCAGTTGACCTTATTTAGGAGCTACATGGGGGAGGTGCTGTTCTTGCTCTTTTTTTCTTTTATTTCACTGCTTTTCTTATCATATTACCTTCTTTGCCTTTCTTAACATCATTGATGTCAGAATTTTTAGAGAAAACTTGGATAACACTTATAAAAGCATGTACAGCACTCTCAGGAATATGAAATTAGTGTACTTGGTGGTACCACTTGATTGATTTGGTTTGGTTTTAGTATAAGTTTAGAGGTAAAACATGGAGGAGAATAATTTTCAATCATTTTCAAATTATGACAGATGTGTATCACCTGATATTTGGGGATTCTCTTACCACTTTCATAAGCTTTGTCTCCTTGATCTCCACAACATTGCTCTTGTTATCCACTCAATCAACATCAGCTAAGCCTCAGTCAACTTTTCCAGTCTTACCTGGTTAGTAGAAGGTTCTGTACTTCCCATAAGAGTTTCTGGCTTCCAACCCTTCACAGTGATTAACACTACACATGGGTGTTTGAGTCACCAGATCGTGCTCATTCCCTACAAAGCCAAGAAGACGTTTGCTGTTCAATCCTAATTGTGAAGATTCTCAGGATCATTGCCTTAACCATCTTGTGCTTCTAAATGTATGGTTTTGCCCCTGTCATGTTTCCTAGCTTTCCTCCTTGCCCTCTCTTCGTTGTTTGAAACTAGCAGTTAATTGGTAGGATTCTCACCCTGAATAACTATATATGCTGATTCCTGTGAACTAAGCAATTGCACTGAATAGCAATGTGTAATACTAGGGTCATGCTTGGGATGCCTGTCATTCTGGTCTTCTAAATATGTACTGCTTGTCAGGTCATAACAATTACTGCTATGCTGTCTCTCAAGTAAATGTTTTTTTTTTTTTTTTTTTTTTTTTGAAAAGAGGATAATAAATGAAAACAAGAGACAAGAAAAAAAATGTAAAAAAAAAAAATCCTAATTGTGCTTCCTTGTTTTCTTTATTTCTAGAACCACATACCACATTCCTAATCTGTAATTATTTGCCTCTCATATCTTTCCACAAATTACTTGTGCATCCTATTTTCGTAATCACTCGAATCTCTTAGTGTTTGAATTTCCTTGCAAATTCCCACTGTGATATTTCTAGGGTCTCTCTGGAGGATTTTCAAAGGGTAAACAACTTTAAAATCAAACAACTCCCCAGTGTTTTGATAAGACTTGATAGTTTCTGCAAACCAAGTTTAGTTTTTGTTTTTGTTTTTTTTTTTATCATGATGAAAACAATTCATGTTTGTTATAGAAAAGGATACAGAAAAATCTAAACAGCAAAATCCTGAATGTTATATAATCCCATTCAAATATAATCAATAATCTTTGGATCTATATGTGCAATCCTTTTCTTTAAAAGTTTAAAACCTTTTGCAGTTGTTCAATTATTCATCATTTCCATTTTTATTAAACAATAATATATATGTGCTTTACATTTTTTCTATAGCCTTCCAAAAGTCCAGTTTTAAAAGGTATGAAGAGTTTCATAGGGTTGCTATGATTAAATTTTTTTAATTCTATCTTATCCTTGATGAGTTATTATTTTCCATTTTTCCCTGACTTTACCCTTTCAGCCTGACTACCCCTTAGAGATTCAGATGTTCTGTTTTGAGTGAATGCCATAATGTATGTGAATCTAGACCTATTGGCAAGATGACCTTGAGCGTCTCTTCTTCCAATTAGTACCCTTTTCTTATTCATCCTTTTGTAGCAATTTTTGGTTCATCAATTATGTCTCCACTATCTCAAGTTTTCTCCTGAAAAGCCAATCATATGGAAAACATTGTGAGTTAGCTAACTTCACTGAAGAATTGGATCGTTCGTGGCTTATACTGCTACTCATTGATTTACTTTACTACTTAGTTATTCATTGATTTACTCATTGTCATTCATTCATTATTTATTTACTCACTTTTATGCAGTTATTAATTGATTTACTCCAATCTCTAGCTTAGGTCCAATGTCTTCCCAAAGCTCATTGTAGCACTAATTCTTTCTCTAATACACATTGTTCTCTGAAAATGATGAGCCGCTCTTTTGAATAGCAGTTCTCGTGTCTTCACTAACCTGCCTATCCTTTTTTATTTATTCTCCCTGGACACAGGTGAATGTGTTTACTCTGTCTTTAAAAAATATATACATTAGTATGTGTTTGCAGTACATAGTGATCTCATGCATCGTACTGAATTTGTTCCTCTACATAATCTGTCTAATTTTTTTTCCCATTCTTTTCCTACTTCTAACTTTGCTTCTTGTCTCCATTTAAAAAGATTTTGTTTCCATTTTTTCCTTCCATATTCTTTTTTACTTTTATTTTTTAATTATTTTTTTATGTGTTTGGTACAGGAGCTCATTCTGCAGCTATGACTTGCAGTAATCCTATTGTTTTCAGCTTCTCCTATGCTGAGATTACAGGCGTGTGCCACCACACTCAGTCTTGGTGGCCAGCTCAGCATGCCCGGGGGTGGGACCTGCATGGTGTATGGTGTCAGGGATCGAACTCCGGTCCTAAGCCGGAGTTAGTCCACTGAGGTATCCTGAGGACCCTCCATGTCCTTTTCTAAATTGCTTTTTTCTTCATTCTCTTCCTCATCCCCCTTCCATTGTTCCCCTTCCCATTTGAACATGTTCTTTCTACTTCCCAGTATCTGTGTTCCCTTTGGCTCCTTATTTATCCTTTGGGTTTGTTTTCATTTATTTTTCTTAAAATGATGGTCCCAAGATGCATTGATTTATCTAAAAATGTCTCAAGTCTATTCCTGTTTATGGCATTGTAGTACTCCATTTTATATAAAAATATCATTTTCTTTTATCCATTCATCCAGTGATAAGCATATTTGATGTTTCTGATACTTCACTAGTTTAAATTGTGCTGCTATAAGCATGCATATGTCCCCTGGTACAAGGCTTTTAACTCTTTTGTCAAGACACTTAGAAGGAGAATAGCTGGGTCAAATGGGACATCTAACTTGAGGCTCTTAAGAAATCCTTATATGGACTGCATGGGGATTGTATCACTTATACTTCCACTAACAATGGAGAGGGTTCATTTTACCCCACAGCCTCACCAGCATTTGTTGCTATTGGTTGATTTGATTTATTAATGACGGCCACTCTTTCTGGAGTAACATGGAATCTCAGTGTTGTTTGAACATGTATTTCTTGACTAACCAGTGATGTTACAAAGATAGTAAAGGGAAGTCATGCTTCTATACATCTTGGATTATATGCTTGTGTTTGTTTCTTTAAGATAAAATCCCAAAAATAAATCTCTGGATCTGGATGAAAGGATATAAAGTCAGTTGCTTAACACAGGTTTATTGAGTCCCTATTGTTTGCTCTTCATACTCATTAAATTTACAGTACTTGTTCTTCTAATCTCTGACTGGTGAAAATATTGCTTCCTTATCTATTTAGTCCCCAAGTATTTCATGCCACAACTAAAGAGAGGCTTAAACTCTTGATTTTCTTATTTTCTCCTCATGTCCTGGTTATCCTGTTGCAGCAGGAAGGGTTCCCACCAGTTGGAAGGGCTTTGTCATCAGAGCAGCTCACCACCTTCAGGTTTTCTTGGTGTTTCTCAACTATTCAGCTAAAGTGGTCCCTAGGCTTTGTTTCCTCCTGAGCCGCTGCATCTCTCAATTTTCTGCTCTTTCTTTTTTTCAATAAACATAAAGCAAACTAAGAGCTCCATTTTAATTAGTGGTTGGAGCCTTAGCTTTGTGTTACTTCTTTGTGTGTATTAATGTGGAAATTTGGCTGTAGAAGTTTTGCCAAAGAAATCTGCATCCCATTTATAGATTCCTTGACCTGTGCTCTACCCCAGTGAGAGTGGGCTTGTTTTTTTTCTTGGAAAAGTTTGGTAGTGTTTTTTAAACGGATATAAATGTTGATGTAGAGCTACTTAAAAAGATCAGATACATACCTCAAAGTTGCTCCTTTTCAAGTGTTTGCTGTGGAATACTGCACTCTTTACTGTAGAATCATCAGCTAAGGCAGGTAGTCTGCTTGTTGCAAGCCAATTGAATGGCCCTAGCAGCCCAGCCTATTACTAGAATATCAGCTCACCCTTCCATGGCTGAGAGGGAGTTGGCATTCCCTGAGAAATCATGGAATAAGTGCAGGGAAAGACAGCTTTTGTGTCTGCAACAGGAGCCCACTCTTCTGCTGTGAAGCTGATTTAGAAGAGTGCTGTGGATTGAGGGAACCAGATCAAACAAGCCTCATAATCCTGCGTGAGAAGAACAGGGCCTACTGCCATAGGGTGCAGCATCACCCTGTCGCACAGCAGCAGGTGCTGTGGGGTGCCATCTGCCATGCATAGTGACTTCAGAATACCTGAGAGAAGGAATAAAAAGCACTGTAAAAATCCAATCCAGTTCAGGCTAATTCTGGCACAGACTCTCTCTCCCAGGTGGTGTGTTTCCGAGAGAAAGAGGCACATTCAATTCAGGAGGGACATTCAGCCCTTGTTAAAGCTGTAAACCCATGTTGCTCTGTTCCAGCTTCACTCAGTGTCTCCGTAAGGAGCAGTAGTGAGACATGAACTGATTCTGCCATCCCTGTATGTATCTATCTCTTTGAGCAAGACTCTGAAGATACACCTTCCTTGCTCCAGAGAGAGTTACTGGTTGGGGAGCCTGGACTCATGTCATTTCAGATAGTAAAGCTTTTGTGGCAAACCTTGTGAAACACAAATTCTGGGCCCTATAGAATACATCAATGTTATTCTCTTGTCAAACTTCCTATCCATAGCATTATGACACATTGGGTATTTTCTTAATGTATTTAGTCCAGGGACTACAGGGTCTCACATTGGACTCATAGTGAGCCTCCTATTTTCAGCCTCCCAAGTGCTGGGATTATAGGCATGCGCCACCACACCCAGTCTCATTCGCCATCTCAGCGCACCCTGGGGGACTGAAACACCATCCCTGGGCCTGCCTAAGCAGGCACTTTAGTCTGCTGAGCTGTCTGGATGACCCTAAATTGGGTATCTTGAATGTTACACACTGCTTAACAAGATCCTTCAAAAATAGAGAATTTTACTAATTTGTTTCTCCCCCAGAAATCAAATTTATGGAGAAGATGGGCCAGATTTTTGATCCTCATGTCAATATAACCCCAGTATCATATTCTAAATAGAAAAGTCCTAATAAATATTATTTATTAATTGGGTCATGTGTGATAGCTTGAGATGAATATATAAAAATATGGTTTCCCACAGAAGTATTCAGAGCTTTTTATTGGTTAGACCAAAGAAAGCTGAGAATTTAGTTTCTCTATGGTTTTACCAATAATCTTTGTCTTGGGAGCTCTGATTGGCTGAATTATAGGATTTAGGTCACAAGAAAAGATCTTCTTTTAAAGACCTTCTTTGCTTATTATTCATGCTCAAGTCTGGGACTGGGAGGTAAAATATGAAAGGAAAGAGAACCAGATTGTGCATGGGCACTCAAAGGGTCCTCACATCCTTTCCTTTAAAGTCACCTTGTCTAGTTCACGCTGGAGTGAGGATGGGAAAAAGAGAGGAGTATCAGCGGCCACACTGCAGGCTGCTGCAGCCAACACTGAAGGCCGTCGTGTGCTTAAGCCAAAAGAAACTCTAGTGAGGAGAAAAGATGGAAATGGTCGTCCAAATCTGTGGCAGAGATAAGAGCTTCCTGATGGGATTTCACTGTACATTTTGTAACAATTGCCACCTTTCACAGATACACACTGGTTTTAGAAAGTATGCATTCCAGAATAAATGAAGTGTTTCACACTTGAGGGCCTGTTAGGCAGTTGGTAATATAAAGGAAGGATATGGTGGGGTAAAAATAAAGACTAGGAAGGCCTGCCACTACACTAGAGTGAAATACTATTTCTTAAATAAGTCAAAGTCAGTTTAAAACCAAACAAAATAAAGTCAGTGTTGGCCCCAAACCAAACATCTGGAAATGGCATTTGCCTTTTGAGCTATCAGTTTGTGATCATTGAGATTAACCTTTGCCAGAGAACTAAAGAATTGGAACTCAAAATATATCTAAAAAAGACTAATAACATCAAAATGCGGACTATCTAGAAAGACGCTTGTTTTAACTATCAAAGGTATGCCATTGTACCTCCATATTTCTACTGCAAAATTCCCCATCTCTCACAGTTCTACTAACCAGATTGTGTAGACCAATTAAATTTTTTCTGTCCTTCAAATATTCTATGGATTTATGTATATTTATTTGCAAAACATAACCACTTTGCTTAAAGGGCCCTTCCAGAGCAAAGATTCACCTTACATTGCCCTCAGATTACTTAAGCATCTATGATTTTTCTCTTTAATGCAGAAAGTGCATGGAGGTCCTTGTCATTTGCCCACTATGTCCGCATTTTGTGTGCTTTATTTTTTATGTTTGGAAAATCATCAAAATAAATATTGACTGCTCCTTTGAGTGGTCCATTAGCAATGCTTAAAATGTCGATGAGAGTTTGAGGAACTTTACACTCAGAGATCTTCCAAAGGCAGCCTAGAAGCTAAAGCTAAACCAAAGCTAAGTCTGGGTACCTCTCTTTGCCGAGTGTGGAGAGCAGGCAAAGTTGGAGGCTGGAGAGTTTCTGTCAGTCACTAAGATGAGAAAGTTTTTGTGTTTGTTTTTTTTTTTTTTTTTTTTTTTTTCACTTATAACTTCACTTTACCATCCAAACTGCACAGTGATGCCTCAAGGCTCTAGGACCCCCGCCCTCTACACAACTGCCCTTTTATCATTTAATTTTCATAAATGCTTCATCAGAGGGCTAGGGGACTCAGATCAAGTCCATGAATTTCTGTTTTGTAAGATTTTGTTTCTCTTTGTTCAGGGGGATCCATGAGTTACATACAGTTGGGAGAAAACACCTGCTATCTATAGTGATACAAGGGCTAGCCAAATAGCTCAGCAGATTAAAGCACCTACAAGCAGCAGCAGGAGCTGGAGTTTCAATCCCTGTGCCTGCCATGCCAGCCCCATCCCTGGGGCACACTGAGATGGCCATTGAGACTGGGCGTGGTGGAATGCGCCTGTAATCTCAGTGCTTGGGAGGCTGTAAACAGAAGAATCACTGTGAGTCCAATCTAGTCGGGAGACCCTGTAGACCCTGTAGACCCTTCCCTAAAATACCAAAAAAAGAAAAAAAAAAAAAGTACAAGGACACAATCCTATCTTCCCCTTGGACATTTACTTCCCAGCACTAGGGAAGACTTCTCTGGTGAGAACCCATTACCGCTTGAGTTTGGGGATTTAATGTGTGATTATCTGGGAATTTTTTCAGACTCTCTTTTTGTCATCACAGTGTGTCTGTAGTAGTTTTGTTGTTCAGTTGTGTTAGAGGCTGACCCAGCTTCTGTCTGTAGAGACAAAGAGGCTAACAGCAAAGGAATCAGTCCTGACATGGGATCCACATCCAGCAACAACTAAGGCTGTCTGCGGTATTTTGACTGCTAGCAGAGAGCCAGAATTTATAAACTGATCGAACTAGAACTCACAAAGAAGTACCTAATTCAGCAAAAATGCTATTGTCATTGCAATACTGCAGATTAACAAAAGACCTTGATTCTCATTGGCGAAGACCATCTCTCCTGTGGATGTGGCAGGCAGGATACTGTGCGTCTTGGGAACTTGGTGCCAACAGCTGGAATGCCCTGTATTTCAGGATTTCTGCCATGTTATTTCAGATCTGAAAATAAGAGTGGTCTGGTTTTTGTCCCAAATTCCTTGAATCTTGGTGACTTCAATGAAAAACTGTGCATTATCAAGCACTTATGTGAGAAACCCAAAATATCAACAAAATAAAGAGCAAAATAAAAAAATAGGAAATAGAGAGGTAGATCTTTTGCAAAACAGAAGGGAACTAAGAGAAGCAGGAGATGAAGTAGGAATTCAGATGTGCTGTGCACAGGTACCTATACCCCACAGTGAGTACGTATTAACACACGCTAATAAAATAGTAACTAAAGTGGCAAATAAAAAATGAAATCAGATCAGATGTACAGAAGTGAGATGATACTGTAGATCTCTAATATGTTTTTTCTGTTTAGCAGGAAAAGCCCAGGCTTCTTGAGCCTTTGGATTATGAAACTGTCATTGAAGAACTTGAAAAGACCTACCGGAATGATCCTCTTCGAGATCTCCTGTTCTTCCCCAGTGATGACTTCTCGGTGAGTCTTTTCAAGCCATTTCTATTTAGGAGGACACTGCAAATTGGTTTGCATTCTTCCTTTTAGATCCAGAAAACTTCCCTCGTCCTGTACCCAGTATCTTGCAGTAGGTTGTACCCTTGGGTGTCTCCAGCTGAGAAGAGGGAAGGTTCAGTGGGACAGGAGCCACAGGGATGAGAGCTATTCAGGGTGCTGCCTGGGCCCACAAGAGCTCTTATCATGGCAGTGTCCATGTGTCTAACCACTGTCTTTTCTGGACTCAGAGAGCATTTTACTCTCTTGGGCCGTTTCTAATGAAATGCTTCCAAGCAGCTAAAGCCAACCAGTGGCAAAATCCAGAATCTACTAGCACAAAAGACACAATTCTCAAAAATTGCCTTTAATCATGCCTGGCCTTTAATTAGAAGATGTTGAAGTTTGAGAGCAAATAAAGGTAGGCAAGAATACCTTCTTGGGAGGATTCATGAACTGGGCAAAATACTCCTTGCCACAGAGGATGCTTCCCAGGAGGTAGAGATAATGGATAAAAAAGGGCACTCTTTTTAGAGACAGAATCAGTAAATTTGTGGAAAATGGGCTCTCAGCAGTCAATGTGCTGTCTGTGATCACTTACATGCTTTAAAATTATTAATCACTATGTAACTGCACAAACAGAGATCTCTATGGGTGGTTGATAACTTTTCCTATTTTGATTTTTCCGTAAAAGAAAGGAAGTATCAGATAACACAAACTCCATTGTCATCTAGTACGTAAAAGGCAGCTGGAGATAGCTCTGCAAAATAGGCCTCATCCAGTGAAAAAGAGAGCACTGATCCCGGGCCCTCGCTGGCTTCAAACAACCTCACACTTTGGTTACATCTCTCATCTGTGGGGTAGATTTTGGTTTTGGCTCTTAAAGGGTTACTTGTCTCCTCCTCCACCCCTGGAATCATGAAGAAGAAGGTACAAAAGGAAGTTCATGCTTTTGAGTTCCAAGTATGAAGAATAATGGAACACTGCAGGCAGAACTATGCATAAGAAGAAGAACTCTTCCAACCTGTTTTTTTTTAAATGTTTAAATGGCTTCCACTTCACACTGACACATTTTGAGAGGCTTATCTCACTCAGAAATCTCATTTCTGTGGCTGGATCAGGCAGGCCACGAGAGGCTGAACTGCAAGCCTGAGGCTAAACACTCTTATTTTTTTAATTCCACATCCTCATTTTCATGTTTTAGACTGAAATGTGGACCCACCAAACAGCCTCAATTCTGACAAAGAGCACTAAGGCATGCAACGTGGAACACCTTTCTAGCTCTGGTGTTCAGACATATGCCAGATGCTACCTCAAGAACCTCCAGATAAGAAGGGAGAAGATGAGTGTAGATGGAGACAGCATTTGTACTGAACGTGACTTCAGTTTTTTAGCATCTTTCCCTGATCACTGAGGTTATGAATCTTTTTCTGATTGCTCTTTGACCATTGCCATCTTTAGCAGTGTGGACAGGGGCTATAATGCCACATTGCTTTCCTTTTCCAATGTAAGCATTCAAAAAATCTACTAAATTATTATATTCTATGCCTTCTAAAACCCTCCTTGGGTCCTCTCTGCCTGCAAATGAAGTACAAGTGCCCTAACATAGCCCAAGACTTTCCGCAAGATCTAGTCTCTGTTCTCTTTTCAGAGCAGCCTGTAGTCTCTCCACCACCAGCCCACACACTGTCCCTCATTCCTCATTGGAGTAAAACACTACCACATTTCTAAAAGTACCTTGCTAGGACATATGCTCTAGTTTCCCTTCCTCCTCAGCTTAACAAATATGCACTGTACAATGTTGAATGTGAGGCATTACTCTAAGAATGGAGATGTGGCTATACTCAGGCAGAAAGTGCCTTGCTCTGCTGAAGATCAGAATGTGAAAAAGAGTTTAGAGAATTATTGACAAGGTAATTCAGGTAGAGAACTTTTAGGATAAAAATCATGCAGGGGTTGTGATGGCAACTGATGTCTACAGGAAGAAGTGCTTTAGATGGGTGGTCCAGGATGGACTAGGATGCTTTACAGTGGGAGGGCCAGGAAGAGGTGACATCCGAGCTGAGTTCCAAATTCTTCAGGAGGACTAGCCATGCTGCCCTCAGCAAAGGACTGTTTCTGCCTAAGGAAGGGCAGACAAAAAGGCCCTGAGAGCTCTCTGATTGAAGATTGAGATGACTGAACAGAGAGAATGATCACAGACAAAACTGAGCAAGAACAAAATCAGGCATTTGTATCTTATTTTAAATGCAAGTGGCAAGTCACTAGAGTATCTCAAGGAGAATAAATGACCTGCTTCCTATTAGCAGTTCATCTGTCCTCTGCATGGAGCATTAGTAACAGAGCTCAGAGCAAGCCCAGGGCCAGCTGGGAGAGTAGCAGAGTAGATCCCAATTAGCAGATGCTCAACAGATATTTGATGTCACCCGATCCTTATTATCAAATAGTCATATCCTACAAAGGACTACATTTCAATGTTCAATAAGCTATTTACAAAAAAAATCTGATATTACAGATTTACAAAATTGCCAGTTTTCAAATAATATCTACACACATCTTTCTCCCTCCTTTTTTATCCCACAGAGTATGCTTTGGTAAACTAGGGCCCCTGCATAGCCTATTGCCTATTCTGCTATGTCCCATATGTAAGAATTGGTATGTTTTTAAATAGTTGAAAGGAAAAAAAACCTAGTATTTTGTAACCCTTGGAAATAATTTTCAAATTCTGCATCCATAAGCAAAGTTTATCTGAACACTGGTTTCCAGTCAGTTACTCATGCTTGTCTTCATGGCATGTATGACAGAGTTGCAGTAGCTGTAACATAGATAGAGCCCTAAAAGATTTAGTTCTGATCCTTTGCAAAAAAAAAAAAAAAAGTTGGCTGATCTCTGCCATGTAACACAACTGCAATTCTTTTGATTTCCCCTCTCATCCTTTCTCACAGAGTGTAAACACCTCTGCCTCCTTTTTCTGACAGTGTCTATCCATCCAAACCCAGTGTTATGTTTAGGGCTCTTGCTGATCAGCAGCAAGCAGCCACACACCTAGAAAGTACATCATGACCTAGGCTTCTCCTTGAGTGATGAGAAAGGAGTCTCTGGAATGTGTGTGTGTGTGTGTGTGTGTGTGTGTGTGTGTGTGTGTGTGTGTGTGTAGACAGGCTCCACTCAGCCAATGGGAAGTAGAGGTAGAGTAACCATGCCACACCCAAGGCTCTGCAGGAGCAAGGCCGGAGCCATTCCCAGCTCCGCACTGTCCCACCAATGTTAATAATCCACTGTGCACTCTGAAGGTTGGAGATTACAACTCACTCCTCTGCACGTTTCCAAGCACCCACACTTGGAGCAGACATGATTCATTACCCAGTTTGTTTAATCAATATTTATTCAGCACCATGAGATGCTGAATATAGAACAGCATTGCCTAGACCAGGAAGAGTGACAAGAAAAGCAAGAACTCTGGGAGCTTGTGTCCTAATATGGATGAAAAATAAAGCTTCTGAAAATGCTATGGTTAAGAAATACCAAGAAACAGGAGCTGTATCTGACACTTGCAAAACCAAAAATGGTGTTATTCTTTTCTTGACAGCATTCATACAGGATGGTTTCCCCTTTTGAACCATTGCTGCTTCAAGCTACCATCCTTTTTTGGCTTAGACACCTCCACGGGGGTCCTTAACAAGTCTTCCTGCCCCCTCTGTTGCTCTGCTTCGATTCATTTGCATACAGTACTCTAAGGAAATATCTAGAAGTAGAAGGCAAACAATGCCACATCACTTGTTAAAACTTCCTAGGGGCTTCCCATTGTTGAGAGTCAAATCCAGGTCCTCAAGGTTGTTCCAGTCGTTGGGCTTCTGATGACCTCCAAGCCCTCATCTCCTGTCTTCTTGACTACCACAAAGAATGCTTGAATTCTGGGCTCATTACACTTGCCAAGCTCATCATTTCTCTAGGTGCTGTGTGCTCTGCATGACTTGCCCCAGTGTTTTGGGATTTGCTTCACATGTCACCTCCTTAAAGGTGTGTCCCTAGTGCCAACCCATAGTACCCTGCCTGGACACTAAGTTACGGCATTTTATCATTCTGCTTGTTACTGCTTAGAAAGATCCTTGCCTTTTTTCTGTGTCACTTGCTTCTCACCACTAGCTTAAAGTCCCGAGCAGGATGGGAATACCTTCTGTCTTGACTGAGATTCCCAGTAACTACAGCAGCACTTGACAAACACCAGGTAGAAAATTAATATTCATGAATTATCTTTCATCAACATAAGTTGTTATTTTAGAACACAACTTAGATCATTTCAGTGACCTAAGGAACCAAAAAAACCATTCTAAAAATGATCAAGATGTGATCTAAACATGTACCAATTCTCTGTGCAGCTATAATCACTGTATTTTGTAAATGTGTACTGATTTAAAAAAAAAAAAACTATGGTGAAATACAAAATAGGAAGTCATAAGAATAGTCATTGAATAGAACTGATTTTTCTTGAGGAGGAGAATATAATTATTAACATGATACATCCCTCTTCAACTCAGTTTGACACATTATCTTACCAACAATACTGAGAACATAATCTCTCATTCCACTGCCTCACTCCATCAACCACAGCACATCGCTGTCATCAGTAATGACTAGTGTCCTCCTCCTAACATTTCTGTGTATTTATTCACTTCATTTCTGCTACTTGTTTTTTGGCCATTTGCTTTCTGCTACCATATAAGGAACACAGAACTCCACATGTGTAGGCCAGGTCCCCAGCACACTGTCTCTTTCATAAATGTTCAATAGACATTGTTGAACATTGAATTACGATATTCTCCCAGGCCAAAGCAGTGAAAGAGCAATATATTCTTTTATTCTGGGACAAGAGACAGTTCTTCCCAAGTACTTGGGCTGTGAGGGGCCAGAATGCACAAACTTCTACACGGCTTGCCTCATAGGGACGCACTTGGATGAAGCACTAGTCACTTATTAATTGTCACCCATGCATTGTAAACCATGTCCTCCTTCAACTATCTTATTTGTGCTCCTCTTGTTTTTCTCACTTTTCTTTCTGGAGGTGGTGGGAATCGAAACTTAAACCAACAAAAATAAAGCATTTAGTCATCAAAGTGTGACTTGGTGGAGTAGTTAAGGAGAGAAAAGAGAGAACAGTTTCAAGAACAGTGAATCATGTTACTGAATGATTCCATTTAAGGAGAAGCTGATGCAAACTCACAGAATGAAAGATGAGGAAGCCAGAAATGAATTTCTTGCCATGCAAAAGGTGTAGAAAGTCAGAGGTGGAATCATTTCTGAGAGGTACAAAACCTTTAAGAGAAAAGTTTTAGAGGCCTGAAAGCTAGGAATACTGACCATTGTGCTTTGCTTTCAACAACTCCCACACCTATAAAACTTCTCTGTTTCACTTTAGAGTCATCACCTGCCTCTGGTGAACTAACTGCTTATTTTCATGGTGACAAAATTAGTCCGAAGCAGTGCTGATAGTTCAGCAGCAGGACTTGTGACACTGGGCCTGGTCCACATTCTTTCTATACCACATGATTCAAGTAGCCTGTCAAAAGAGTAGCATTATCTCTTGAAGTCTGTCTTCACATCTGCTCAGCATCTGGGTTCCATAGCTCTCCCATGCATCCTGCAATTGTCATTGTCACTGTTAAAACTGAGCAAGTGGCAAATTTTATAGCACAGCAACAGCTTGCTCTTTCCTTAGTGTGCTTTTGGCTATAAAAAGTAACTAATATTTGGGGACTTCCAGATTTAGCCATAGGGGTTATTCTAGGTAAGGAAGCAAGAAAATCTTAATGTGAGTTAAATTGCAAAGCTGAAAGGTCACAGGTTTTCTTTTCTTCTGCAACACAGCTTAACTTTTTATAGGAATTTCAGCTTATTTTAGTCTATGGCTTTGTAGCCTGAGAAGCAGGCTTTCAATAGCTCCTAATGCTCAGGCAGGAGCACTCTAATTGCAGTTTGAAAGCTAAGTAATAGTCTTTGTTGAATTCAATTCTTTCTAAGCTATAATGTTCCTCTCATTTACAAGCTAATAAAGCTAACATATGGAAAGGCTCTTAACCAAGGACAGAAAGAAAATGTGAGAACAGAAACCAAACACAAGGGCCTTGACTTTTGCTTTCATTTCTATCTAAATAACATGCTTTGAGCTTCAGAGAAAAAAAGAAGATGCACACCTTGGGGGAAACACTAACTCTCTGAATCCCAGAAGGAAGGGTCTCATTAGAAAAGCACGCTGATGGTGATGCAGCTGTAGGTACTGCCTTCACCTCAGGGAGATTATGTAGCATTGTGATGCGGGCTCAATTTTACCAAGAAATGTAAGCCCTCAGGAAGACTTGGCCATGGATATTCAGGGAAGCACAGCCCAAGTAGAAACAACCCAAAGGTCCATCCACTTAATGGTTGTGCAATTCTAAGTCTACTCAAAACTACTTTATTCCACACTTCACC
>NW_004524672.1:3643645-3661994 GCF_000260255.1 Octodon degus
CAGTCAAGGCCTTTATCATTCTTCCAACATTAATCAATATCTAACTTTAAACAGGCATTTTCATAGAACACAAAGGAAGTATACAGGAAGCTAATATAAAGAGGCAGAGAGGCAGGCTTAGTGACCAAGGCCGCCAATCTATATCCAGACTTTTTGACCTCAAGTCTTTTTTTTTTTTTTTTGGTTATTTATTTATTGGATACGGGCTCTCTCTGCACAGCTCAGACTTTTATTGATCCTTCTGTCTCAGCCTTAGGATTACAGGTGTGTGATTACAGGGGCTGTGATTACAGGTGTGAGCCACTGTGCCTGGTTCTGGGACCAGCATGGCCTCTGGTGCCAGGGATCGAACTTGGGTCTTTGCACTTGCCAGACATATGCTTAGACTGCTGAGCTACATCCCAGCCTGTCTTTAAAAAGTTTATTCATGAAAATGAGCATGGCAAATGAACGTAGCAAAACTTATTTCATTAATTGTTATATTATATTCCCAAAGCAGAGAGCATGTGGTTTTCTTACATACAATAAAAAAACTTCATGTAAAATGATTGGCTAAATTAATCAGCAGCATAGCTTTGGGGTGTACAACTAGATTTCATGTATGATAGACACAGTGAATAATAGAGTTCAGGGAAAAAAATGTATGTCGAACAAACCAGAGACTTTCAAAAGGACCTGACACCTACCTGAAATCTGAGATTTGGAAAGAAAAGAGGGAAAACTATTTTGTGAGTTGTGTAAGAGCCTGAGTAAAAGGCTCTCCAGGATTGTGCCCAGGGTGGAGCAAAGAATGTGGGGTGTGGCTGGTGTCTCAGGCCCACTCCTCTCCCTGGGGCTGGGTCTGTACCAATGGGGCTTCTCCCTCCATCCTTGCTAAATGGTCAAGTTCAGAGGACAGACCCAGAGTCCTCACTGTGGGGACTTCCTGGTATAATGTGTATTTCATACTACTGAGGCACTTCGTTCCTCACAAAGCTCATGTATTTCCATACATAAAATGCACATGGATTACATGTTAATTGAACTGTTGATATTTAAGGACACAGGAATGTCCACTGCCCTAAGTTGGTCTCTATACACTATGTACATGTTTCATTTCATCACGCTATACTATATAAGTTTGTACAATTAAAATAATTTTTTTTTAAAAAAAAGGGATGTTTTGTCCTCACTTCCTTAGAGGAAGTGAAAAACATTTTGGAGCTGATAAAATGAGTCACAAAAAAAGTGAAATGGCTTGCTCGGTAGTTTTCCATCCCGAGAGTAAAGCACCTTGGACTTCCTCCTTCCTTGTGCACCTAAACACTGTGATGGCGGTGTCCCCATGCCTGATTTGGCTGGATCATGGCAGCTGTGCATAATCACTCCTTTTGCTCAGGCACTTGCCCAGTTCTTTTTTTTCCCATAATTTTATTGATAAACAAATAGCAATGAGACAGTTTCAAGTCAAATTGGTAGGACAGTTTCAATAATTCACACATTGCATACATTCTTCCTAGTGGCTAATTGCTGTACAAGATGCAGACATGAGATCCTATTTACAAACACCATTAGAACAAATCCTTCTATTCATTAAGAGAATGTAACTATATATCTATCCTAACTACTTTGAATACACAGATGCAAAATGGACATTCATCTGTATCCCCTTGTTTGTTAAGTTCTGTTATTTGAATATTATAGGTGAGTAAACTCAGTAAAATATTCTAAAAGAGTCCAGTAGCCCATAATAGTATTTTGTCTTCCGCTTCCCTGGCAATATCAGAAATTGTTGACCTGAGTCCCCTATAGCTCAACATAACAGCATGGCTTTACTTCTTATACTTTGTTTTTATACTTTTCTGCTGGATGGTTAAGACCAAGGTAAAGCAGGACCTATGCAACAAGAGTTGTAGCTTTTGGGTCTGATAAGGTCAGTGAAATCCCCTTAGGATTTATCCTGAGATCCTGTACCTCAGATTATAGAACCTTTGTCAGTGTCAGCCATGTGGATGAGTCACAGCCATTGCTTGGCCAATGTGCTCTCTGTGATAACCTAAGAGAATGTTTTCTCTCCAAGTGACTCTCCTTAGGCACACTCTACATCATCGATCACTTTCCTCTTTGGCCCCATAATCTCCTTGATCAGAAAATTTGGGACACTACTGAGTTACATGATATTACAGTACAGGTTCTCATATGTCCTGAGTCTTAATTGACCTTGGAAGGCTAGGGCCAAAATGTTGGCTTTCCTTGCAGCCCTCCTTTTTCTCTAATTTTGGTCTGCAAACTTAGGTTGTTAACCATCCAGAAGAGAAACTTATTGTTATTACCGTACAACTTAGGCTGTTAAGCTTAACCTCACTATCTGTCTGCATATCAAACATCTTAGGCATAATATGGAACAGGTATTTTTCATTGAATATTGATATGTTGAACTTTAAGTCCCTACAGAATATTTTTAAAAAATAGGCATAAAGAATTATATACTTCTCATGTTTGCACATAAGTCCAAAAATCTCACCATATACAACCTTGAAGCAGGACAGACCCACATTATTCCTTTTCCTGTCTCACTTGCCCAGTTTTTAGCAAAATGGCAAGAGCCTTCCCTGTAAGGCACAAGGAAAGCACTGAAGAGAAACTCTGGTATATGAAAAAATAAATAAATAAATAATATAACCCTAGCAGTGCTTTTCTGAATATACATAAAATGGTTTCCAAACAACTAACATAACACAAATGACTTCTCTAGTAGAATAAAAGGCAAAGTCGATCCCTTAATTTGGCAAATTTCGGTGAAGGTTGCTTTTTAGGTAGGTGCAGGGGCCGGAGCTGTTCCTGAGGTGAGACTCCAGTTTCCACTCTTAGAATGTTGACTTCTCACTGGGAGCCTGACCGACTGCCCTCGATGTTCATTTCTGGCCCCTCTTCAGACTGCTGCAGCCCACAGAACTCTCAGAGCAGTCTCCGCCCAAGGAAAGGAAAAGCAGCCTTGCTTTTATCTTCGGGAGTAGCCTTTGGCCAGTGGAGAAATGGCCCGTGTGCTTCAATTGAAGTCTTCTGTATTTGCTTTAGCCAGTAGAACTGTGACCACAACCAAACCACAAAGAGTGCTCGCTACAGGGCAGAAGGAAGCAGAAAGCAATGGCGCTGCAGTTGAAGATGTCTGAGTATCATGGAGCTAAAATTGTAAACTCAGGCTGCATGCACCATGCTATGACAGTTTTTATTTCCAATGTCCTGACCTCTGGACAATAAGTTCTTTGTACAGCTTTTGCCTTCGAAAGAGGAGCTCGGCTGAGTGCCAGAACAGTCTCAGATCTGTTTCAGGCTGTTGAGCCGTGTTAATTGTCAACAGAGATTCTATAAAAGAGAACAGGAAGTCTGCTGTAGCCTAAGAAACAGTTTGTTGTGGTCTGAGAGCATCTATTTCTCAGAAAAGAAATTCTTGGTAACCATGTTAATACCCTTAAAAATATGAGTTTTATGCATCGCATTTAATTGATTGATTTTCACTTCAAGAGAGAGACATGAAGGAACTCCGAAATGAGTAGAAGAGGGCCACTATTTTTAAAATTGAAACTTTATGGAAGACTTTTGCCTTTGTAGGCCAATACTCCAGCATTCCTAGCTTGTATTTAGCTGAGACCAGTAGCACATGATAGGCGCATGTCACGTACACGTTCTTTTCTATTCATTATGTACTTTGCCCAAGGCATTAGTTGTACAGTCACTCTGCACATACTGTAAAATAATGTTCCAGATTTATCACATGATTTTATGAGAATATAGCTAGACTCTATGATAGTCTATTTCATGAGAACACAGCTGTACTACAGTATAGTTACCTTTTTTTAGTAAAGTCAACATTGTACCTTCATGAGTGATGAAATCACTTACAGCATTGTGTAGGTGATGGGGCAGCTTCTGAAGCCCCAACTGAGTGAATTTCCTGACCGTAGATTGCATATGAGCGTTGACTTACTTTTTAGGCCTGTTGTTGTTTCATGACATGACTCGTCGGGTCGTTGTTTGGCCATTTTTCCTAAAAGCGTAAGTCCACACTAGGAAACTTACTATTTAGCATGTAACTTACTATTTAGTTCTGCCTAAGTAAGCATGAAACTTATTTTTTTTTTAATCTACACCTGTTAGCCACTCTGTTTTATTATCTTAGTGGGACAATAGGTTGTAGTATACCCATAAGCTTGACCAAGATTCGTGTTCTTGTATTCTCCATCAGATTTGGAGTTTTAGAGCAGCTATTTTTTTGCAAGAGAAGAAAGTAGTGAGATGCTTTAGGTAGGCAAAGAAAAAGAGGAAAATCTTGAATATTCTATGTACAAGAAATTTATTATAAAGATTATAATACAGCAAATTTTTGAATTATATTTTTATAACCCTGTTTCCAGTTGATTATACTATATAATATTCCCTAGAAACCATACAAGTAACACAGAATGTCTTAAATTTTTTATCTCAACAGGAAACAAAGTCATCCCCAGGTAACTGAAATCCAGCCTTAATCCCTAAAGTTCAATTTAGGTAGGGCTCTTATCTTTGAGCTCAAACTTTCAGTAGAGCTAAAGTACTGTTTTCCTTCAAACACTGTGAATACCATAAAAGAAGGAACTTGAGAAAGGAAATTAAAACGAATTACAAATATAAAATCTAAATAAGATCTAAATTGGTTCCATCATACTTTATATGGAAAATAACCACTCCCTAATCCATCTATATATCTAGACTTCTTTCTTGGTCCATATTTGGCTTGCATTGGTGGCCACAGCCTTCCCAAGTCCTGAACAGCACTCAAATCCTAGTGCAAACACAGTGGTCCAGGAGCTCTGTCTACAGCTGTCTATGCTAAGTTTATATCTGGTAATCTGAACAACTAATTTGAAGATGAAAAAAAAAATTGAAGACGACAGTTTGCAATGTATCAATCATTTTTCAATTTGTATCATTTTATTTAGTGAGATTCTGGATTGTTTTTAATGATTTTTAAACTATGTTTTATTCACTTTAAAAAGTAAAAATTAAAAAAATACCTATCACAAAAACAAGATAAGTGTTTATTCTTACTACATGATTTATCTGGACCATAGTCTTCCCATTATTTTTTCATTGTCTGGTCTTGTGAAATTCACATGACATTCTTCCTCTTTCACAAAATCATGCTTTCCAACATGTATGTGCTTGCACAGACACATTTATGGATCACATGACTTCACACACAGGCAGACATGAACATATGGACACACTGCACGTTCACATACCACAGGCATGCACCATACCGCACTTACACCACACATACTGAATACTCGGATACTACATACCCTCGTGTATAGTCACATACCCCTCTACAATGATCATGCAGACTGCATTCAACCACACATGTCCTCATGGGCACACATTTTCACACCACACAGTCATATACAATTCACACATACATCCACATAAATACTTGCACATATTTAATATGTTCACCAAAAAAATGACTTAGGCACCCAGATAGGCCCTAAGATTGTAACAGCAAACAAAACAGACAATATTCTTCCCCTCATGGAGCTTATGTCGGGAGTGAAGAAAAGGGATTTGGAGAAAACACGTGTTGAGGACTGGAAACAAAGAAATGATGAGAATGAGGCTGACAGTGCTGGCTAAGCTGACTGTGCTGGCCATGTACTCAGTAGATCAGACTCCCTTACCCAGCCCCTCCCCATCTTCTCCAAAACTAAGGGAGGTTTGAGAGTCTCAAAATTATTCTAGAAAATAATTAAAACTCCAGAAAAAATGTACTTCATCTGGTCAGTTTGAATGATCCTTGGTTACCCTGATGGATAATCATTTGTGATTCAAAGACTTTGCAATATGAAAGATCTCAGTGACTGGTACTGTGGACATCGCTGATTCTCCCTCTTGGCCTCCACCTCTGGGCACCGAGGTGTGCAGGTCAACAGGAGCAAACGGCTGTTGATACAAACCCCTGCTTTAGGGCAATCCTAATCCTCAGCAGCCTGACAGAGTCAAAGATATTCAAAGGAAGCATCCATCCCAGTTGCCTAAAGAAGCACTTTATGCAGCCTTTATGTACATCCATTTTATAACACTCTACTTGTTTAGCATGGAAGTTGAAAACATTTTACTGATTTCTACAAAAATAAGGGCACTAAAAACATCATCTGTTTTCTTTAAACACTAAACTTACTGAATATTCTTTCATCTAGCATGTTACTGTACACACACACACACACACACACACACACACACACACAATCAGCTCCTGAAAAGGGCTGTTTATCTTGTGGATAATAAAGAGATTATTTGCAACAGAATTGAAATAATATTGATGTTGTAGGTTTTGCCATCATTTCAAATGTACTTTAACATGATCAACAATTTTAAAGGATTCCAGCAGAAGAAACAAAATGTCTAAAAATATAGATGCCCAAATTTTTACTTTCTCAGGAGAAGAAAATGAACTCAAAATTATAAGTTCTACTGATAAAACAGAAAGTGTAATGGTGCTAATGGAAGGACCAAAAAAAAAATGTTAGGGTAGGATCTTCCTTCATAGAAATTAAACTGGTGAGAAGTACAAGGTCTCTTCGTGTTATTGTTCAGTGCTAAGAGCAAAACTAACTTGAGGGCTTGATTTCTTTTCCTTGTTCTTCTCAGGCAGCCACAGTGTCTTGGGATATCCGAACATTATACTCAACCGTGCCTGAAGATGCAGAACACAAAGCAGAAAATTTGCTGGTGAAAGAGGTAAGTATGATGCTTCAGTCTGTTGCTTTGTAAAATGATGGCTTCCCTGAGGGAGTTTTAAATGCAATTGACACTTAGCGTCATCTTCTGAGAAGTCCCCATGCTCTGAGTAGTTGAGGTCCTTCAGTCTTCACCACCAGTGGGAGGTTCCTCTGAATTATTTTTCCTTATAAGGTGAAGTGTTCAACTTTTACATTTTGTTTAAAGCTTTTCTTGAAATTGCCACTTCGAGAAATATTTTAATATAGATAATTTTATTTTGCTTATTTGGGCTGTGTTGCAAGAAATATCATCACATGAGAATTTTAGATAATGAAATTTCTATTTTAAGGAACGTTTCTCTTAAGTACTAATTATGGAAATAGTTAATGGCAAATCCCTGTGTTCAGCTTTAAGGACCTGATAAAATTCAAATGCTAGCAAACAAATGTTCGCCTTCAGGTGGAGTATGAGAAGGCTATGAGATGATGAATAGGTTTCATCTTCTACCCTCACTGCAGGCTGTTTAGACAGCGAATGGGTTTGCCCAGGGCAGATACTTTTCAGAATGAAGAAATGAAGTCTACGCTTCCATAACAGAAAATCAATAAGAAAATTTAGCCTAGCGTAGGTCAAACTGAAAGCAGGAAGGTCTGAATGCAGTCTCTAATTCAGAGGAAGCAGCGTGCCCCAGTCAGGGTTGAACTGAAGCTGCACACAGTAGGAATGCCCTTTCACAGCTCTGATGTGTATTTATATTAATACTTTGCATTTTTAGCATACCTATCAATGCCAGGAAGGCTAACCCACATATTTCATACCATTCAGTCCAAATCTTTGTCATAAATTCACAAGTTTATCTTGGCTCGATTCTAGTATTTCATCTTTATTTCCAAAAATTTACATTGGATTATAACACTTCTTTTTTGTACTGTTAATAGCTGATATTTCTTACAAGATCTACATTTTTTCTAGTATTAACAACCATCTTACTAAATTCTTGTCCTGAGGTATTTGATTATTAGATGTGTAATAATATCAATTGCAAACAAAAAAATCTTTTCTAGTAAGTGTACTATTTTGCATTTTCTTTTAATCTATTGGAAATATTGCCAAAACAATACTGAAAATAAGCTAATGTTGGACTTCCTGTCTTATTATTGATTTTAGGGGGAGACATTTATTATCTTCAATATTTTATGAAATAAGGCATATTATATTGGTTTCTGATACCTCTTAGTCATGTTTTCAGCAATGTCTTTCTTAGTCTCTGAAATGCTTATAAGGAGAGGCTGCTCCATTAGCTCATGCATATTCAGTCTCCTGCTAAAATACCTTTCCTGCTTTGCATAATTACTGCAATAGAGGGGCCAAGAAGATGGCTCAGTACGATGAGCGCTTCCCTGGCAAGCCCAAGGGCCTGAGTTCAATCCCCACCTCCTCATCCCCACCCCCCCAAAAAAAGCATTGCAATAGAATTGATAGGTAATCTCTGCTTTGTGTGTGTGTGTGTGTGTGTGTGTGTGTGTGTGTGTGTGTGTCTGGGATAAACTTTCCTTTTAAAGTTGTACTATTATCCTAATATGCTATAGCATTTAAATTACTATTTCTAGTGTGTGTGTGTGTGTGTGTGTGTGTGTGTTTTTAAAAAGAGTACAAAATAGTATTAATACAGAAAATTACAAGTGATATAGAATGTCACTTCACAAAATAATTCAAAAATCACAATATTCGTTGTAATGTGTAGTGTTGTCCTTCAACAAGTTGCTCCTATAAGACATGTGCATGCAAAATTGGGAAAAGAAAGAAAAAAATAGAAGAAACTAAGAACAGAAAAAGGACAAACAATTGGAAAAAAAAGGGGGACAAGACAAATTAAGCATTCTACCCATGAGTGAAATTTAGTTCTAGTATTCTTTTCTATTCTTTTGTTTTGGAGAAATACTACTTTAAACAAAATAAATTGGGACCTTATACATCTTTTCCCACAGCATAGACTAACCAAGCAAGTGAAACAAAACTATCTAGGACAAATTCAGGTACAAGTAGCTCTTTAAGGAGGCCACATCAAAGTCTTTTGGGAAGGTCAGAGATTCTGACAAATGTCATTTGGAAATTCATTTGGAAGAAAATTAAGTTAGGGCTGTATTTCATATTACACTAAAAAATAAATTCCACTTGAATATGAAATCCAAGTTTTAGGACAAAAATTTCCGAAAAAATTTTAAGTGGAAAGTTAGGGGAAAATGGCTAGATTGAAGCACATAAAAATTTTAAAAATTTATATGATAAGTGATATTAGAGTCAAGGGCTGAGTCAAATGAAATATTTAATTAAAGAAATTATTTGTAATTCATTGTCTCTCTTTCCTGACACACAAATACAGTGTGACATATGATATCATTTAAAGATATAAAATCCGGGCCAGTGAGACAGGTCAGTGGACAAAGCATCTGCCTAGACAAACACAGAGACTGGGGTTCGATCCCTGGCACCACATGCAAATATGTATAGTCTTAATATCCACAATTCTGCAAATTAACATGGAGAAAGAAATCCACAAAAATATTTAAAAAGTTAATATTAGATAATTCAAAATTAGGATTTAATCCACTAGGAGACATACGTTAATAGTACAAGAAATACAACTAGAAGTGAAAAGTACATATGATATATTCAGGGGAAAATATTTTAAATGAATATTATTTATTGATAGTGAGACTAAAGTAAGAAAAATGCTATCACACCGTGTTTAAGTTATATTTATGCACTATGCACTTCTGAGATCTAATTCATATATGTCTTTTAAGCAGTACATATGCATATATATAAACATAGAAAAGAAATACTAGAGCGCTAAGATGTAATAACAGGTGTATGTGTTATTACTTTGATTTCCAATGCCAATTAATAGGGATGAGGTTGAAAAATTTAGGGCACATCTGTATTGTATGATTATAGACAGTCAACAGCAAGCACCTACATATTTAAATACCTTAACTTAGTCGTCAATGGTACACTAGTAAGAGAAAAAGCCAATTATACAGTATGACATATCATATAAAATCTGGGCCAGTGAGACAGCTCAGTGGATTAAGTGCCTGCTTAGGCAAGAAGAGAGACCAGGATTCGATCCCTGGCACCACATGCCATGCCAGCCCTGCCTCCAGGCGTGTTGAGCCATGCGCAGAGACTGGGTGTGTTGGCCCACTCCATAATCCCAGTGCTGGGGAGGCTGAAAACAGGAGGATCTGAGCTGCATAATGAGATCCTGCACTAAATCCATTAAAGATAAATAAATAAAAATATATAACCCATGAATTTATGCATAAATATGTTTGTATAAGCCTAGGAAAGATGTACACACTCTTGATACTAGCTACTCACAAGTTTGGAACTGTGGGAGAGAGGAAAAAGATATATTTTCAATTGATAATTCTGTAATGTTACAGAATTGCAAACAAATGTTATAATGAAAAAATATTTTGGAACATTATTTAGAATATCCTTTTAAATGCTACCAGAATTAGAAGCAATCAAGTCTATCACCCAAACTTATCTTCAAAATTTAAAATTCAGCATAATTTTTGAAGTCATTAAATGGTTCCCTAAAAGACTGCTTCAGATTCTTCCTTACCATTGCTGTGTTTTAGGTTGGTAAGGAAACTGTCATATTAAATTTCCTTGTTCATTTTATTTTATGATTCTTCTGCCTGGGCTTGTCTGTCAGTCATAGACATCAATTAAGTTCCTCTCAAGTGTCTCATTCTTACATTTTAATGTAACTACTATGCTATAACATAACTTACAAGTGCTTCCATAATTTTAGACTTTTATTTCATTTTGCTGCAAAATATCCCTTTCAAAGAAGGTCAATCCACCCAAACCCTAAATCCCAAAAGCATTTCACAATCTCCACTACTCATTTCTGGTGAGACCAAGGTTCTAGATTCAACTACTTTTCAAGGAGAAGACTATCTGAGAATCAGATCCATTCAAAACAGGAGACTATTCTGGAGTCCTTCAAAACAGGATACTATTCTGGAGTCCTTCATGGTCTTAAATTTAGTGCATTTCTGGAGCTTTTGTAACACAACTTCAAATGTCCTCATGGATCCCATAGCTCTTTTTCAAAATAATTTTATTGAGAAGCAAATAGCAATGAGATAGTTTCAAAATCGAGTAATAAGACAGTTTCAATAATTAATACATTGCATATTGTTGTGTTCTTAGTGGTTATTCATATTATAAGATACAGACATTATATCCTATCCACAAACACTATTAGAACAAATCTTTCTATTCATTGATTTAAAAGAAAGTAGCTGTATATCTATCCTATTTTGAATATACAGATACAAAACAATTCTTCATTTGTATCACCTTTTTTTGTTTAGTTTTGTCAGAGAAGGGTATTCCACTGTCATTTAAATATTGTAGGTGCCTGAATTCAGCAAAATATTCCAATATAGTCCAGTAGTCCATAATACTAATAGGTTTTCTGTAGGACTGGCAATTTCAGAAGTTGTTGACTTGAGGGGATAAGGGGCTGGCTTAGTGGAATTAGTGCTTCCCTGGCAAGCGCAAGGGACTGAATTCAATCCCCAGTTCCACCAAAAAAAAAAAAAAGAAATTATTAATTAACTTCCTTATTAATATGGCCTTATAGTTCTTTAATAACATTACCTTCAGTTGAGAACAGGTTGACCACAGCCTTCACCTTTCCTTGGAGGGAAATTTCCAGCCTTCACTTTTCTTACCCCCTTAACTTCCTTTCAACTATTCAAAGGCTCCTTTTCTCACTGTTCACTCTCAACCTCTCTCTGCTCCAAAGAGATACAAACTAGAGTGATTTTTATTTCAGCTCCAGTGACTCCCAAACTACTGCTTTTATATAGCAAAGTCCAAGAAAGAGCATTTGTCTCACCCCAGTACAAATAAACCTTCTCATGGTTTTGCAACTATATGGATCTGAGGTTTATAAAAGAGAAGGGAAAGAGGAGGAAAAAAGAAGAAGAGAAGAGAAGAGAAAAAAGAGAAGAGACAAGATGAGGTGAGGCGAGGAGAAGAAATGTAGAGTGAGTTGGGTGGGTGGGGGACACACCCCTATAATCCCAGCACTAAGAAGGCTAAAGCAGAAGGATCCCTGGGAGTCTGAGGCCAACTTGGACTACATGGTGAGTTGAAAGCCAGCCTCATCTACATGGCAAGATTTCATCTCAAAGAGAAAAGAAAGAAATAGCAAAAGAGTGGGAAAAGAATAGGGAGAGGGAGAAAGAAAGAGAGAGACAAAACGAGAGATGGAGACAGAGACAGAGAAAGAATCTTAGGATAACCTATTTAATCATTGTTAATTTTTCTGTGTAAGTATAAATCCTTGAAGAGGTTCCCAAGATTGTGCTTGGATTTAAGAATGCAGATAAAGTGAAAAGCTGAGTTTATAGGAAAAGAAGAGGATGAAAGCTAATTGCAAATAGCTCTGCGAGGTAACTGAATGCAAAGTCAGGCCTACAGAAAGTAAAGCAAAAAGGAAAGGGGTCACCAGGCAGCTGGTTGAAGATAGAGACATGGCCCCAGAGAATTACACTAGCCAAATGCCTTGACCCCAATTGTCAACAGCAGCCAACCTTTATTGACTATTTCTTTCTGTGCCAGTTGTGCTTCTAAGCCATTTATTTACTTGCTCTAATTACATATAAATGCTGCATCATGAAGTTCATAGGCACCTTTTAATAACAAGGAAGTCATGACATAGGCAGATTAAGAAACTTGCTCAGCCAGAACGGAACAGGTAGGGACAGACAGCTCCAGGGTCTGGACACCTGCCACCTCACCCAAGTCTCTGGGCTGTTGACCACAGTGTCAACTGCTATCTAGGTCTTTGCACTCCTGATACTTCACAAGGAATTTTCCTCTCCACTTCGTATTAACAAGTGTATTGTAGTTCTTGGCCAGGTGATGCTGGTACATGTAGCTAATGGACCACAGCTGAGGGAACGCTGTGCAGATTTGAAACCAGATTAAGCCAGCATTAAAATGAATTCAGCAATCTCTACAAGGTTTTTGTAGAAACATGTTTACCTTACTGAAGCTGATGTAGGAAAATGCCTGTTTGGGTCCAACCTGTGCTAAATTGCTCCATGGCTCCCTGCAGAGTGACAAGGATGAAAGTTTGGTTGCTAGGCAGCAAATTGGTGAGAATCTAGCTTAAGCACATCCAGTTCCATAAAATGTTCAGCTGTCTCACACCACTCCATGTTCACAGTCCTGAGACTCTTGTGAAAGGCAGGTTTCTTTCTTTCTTTCTTTCTTTCTTTCTTTCTTTCTTTCTTTCTTTCTTTCTTTCTTTAATATTGAATGACTTTGTATTTTTATGTTATTTAAATGAGTCTTATCTCATTTCCTGTTTTATCTGCTCTTAATTTTCCTCTCTATTTATTAAATGGGAAGTTGCTTCCCACACAAAAGCATAGGCTTGGTTCATACCCTCAGAAATGCTTCAATTGTGCTAACATCAACTCATAGGGGGCCATGGTGCATGTGCAAGAATATTTGTGAGCACGCTATGACACAGGGAATTATAACCTAGCCATTTAACAGCCTGGAACACAGGCTCTCTACAATGAACTAAGAGTACACATAGCATGGGAAAGAAGGCTCTGCTCTCTGACCATTACCTGCTCTCTTGTGAGATCCTTTGATGAATTTATTTAAGTTATATGCTTAATAGCCTGACATGGTGTTATGGTTTGTGTCTAGTTGTCCCCCCCCCAAAGCCTCATGCAGTCATGGGGCAGACTTCTAGAGTTTGCCATTAACTTGTGATCCACTGGGATTATGGATGTAAATGCTGCTGGGATTATGAGTGTGAGTACTACACTCAGCCTTGGGCGGATAGCCTGAAAACAACACAAGGGTGACAGACATTCTCTGTAGCCATTGTTGCTACTCTTCCTCCCACTTTCTCTTGCTGTTTTGCTGCTTTCTGCCACCACGAACTGCTGCCCTCTGCCCTGTGCCACTCTTCCTTGAAGCCTGCTGAGTATGACTGAAACCTCCACTAATTGCAAGCTAAATAAACCTTTCTTTTCTTCATTTTGAGTGTTGGGTATTTACCCCAGCAACGAGAGAAGAGTAACTGAGACACATGGTAAAGACATTTCTGCTATTCACAAAGGAATATGTCCTTTATTTTTAAAAACTACTAACTTTTTACCTTAGTTTTTTCTTTATTATGTAACACTGCTTATAATTTTAATGCCATGATGCTAAAAATAAAAATAGCAATACAGTAGTATGCAAACACTTAAAAAGAATATCTTGAAGGTATGCATCTGATTTTCCTACGTAACTTGACTTCAACATCTATAACCGTCTAAAAATGCTATCAAACACTTCTGAGACAAAACAAGCCCACTCCCACTGAGGTAGAGGACAAATAAAGGGATCTATAAATAGGATGCAGATTTCTTAAGCAAAACTTCTACAGCCAAATTTCCACGTTAATACACACAAAGGAGTAACACAAAGCTAAGGCTCCAACCACTAATTAAAATGGAGCTCTTAGTTTGCTGTGTCGTTACAGAAAGAAAGAAAGAAAGAAAGAAGAAAGAAAGAAAGAAAGAAAGAAAGAAAGAAAGAAAGAAAGAAAGAAAGAAAGAAAGAAAGAAAAGAAAATTGAGAGATACGAAGGCTAGGGACCACTTCAGCTGAACAGCTAAACAATGCCAAAAAAAGCTAAAGTTGGTGAGCTGCTCTGACAACAAAGCCCTTCCAACTGGTGGGAAACCTCCTTGCTGCAGCAGAACAACCAGGACATTATGAGGAGAAAATAAGAAAAATCAAGAGTTTAAATCTCCCTTTAATCATAGCACAAAATACTTGGGGACAAAATAGATATGGAAGCAACATTTTAAAATAAGGAGAGCCAGCCAGACAGTTCTGCAAATTAATGTCCTACATGCTCAGGCAGACATAGGGACTGGGGTTCAATCCCTGGAATACAATACGGACCCCACCCCTAGAGCATGCTGAGATGGAGATTGAGACTGGGCATGGTGGCACGCACCTGTAATCCCAGTGCTTGGGAGGCTGAAAATAGGAGAATCACTATGGGTCCAATCTGTGCAGTGAGACCCTGTAGACCTTGCACTAAATACATAAAAAATATAAAATAAAATAAGGGTAAAGTAGCTATGTCTACAAAAGTAAAGGCACAAATACATACACAGGGATTATGTCCTCTCTTTACCCAGACAGTGTCAGGGCACTGTGGCAAAGAAGAGTTCAGAGTTGTAGTAGAAGTTCTGAAGTAGAGATAGTGAGTCTGCGACAAAAAATTAAATAAATGAATCAATAAATTGGACCTACACTAGAGAGAACAATATAAATCAGATGTAAGAAGAGTAAATACAGTTTCACACTTGAAGCTTCCATAACACTCACATGAGAAATTGGAAGACCTCATGGCTTGAATCAGGGCATAAACCAGTCTCACATAGGCAAAGTGTCCTTCAGAGATCCAGGCATGTAAGTTATTTACAGATGTGTCATCATGCACACACAAACACATGCATGTGCATGCGCACACGCACACACACACACACACACGCACACACACACCAGACACAGATACACACTTACCACACACACTCCTGAGAGTCTTTAATTAACAGACATCATTTGAGGCTATTTTAGAAGAACATATAGTGTAAACCATCTTCCAAGTGGAGGTGTAACATCCATTTCCTCCAAGTGTCTTCAAAATCACCTTTGAGAAATGCTGATGTGAGTCTGACCCAAGGTCATCAAGAGTTGGGAGCACAACACTGTTCAAGTAAAGCAAAATCAGTTATTAGCTGTATTTTAATGAACATTTGTGGGATAGTTTCTAATGAATAAAAATGGCATATTAGAACTCCTAAAACTATCAAATAAATTGCTTCTTTTCATGGGCAAATCTCCACTTTTGATTCTTCTAGGTCATATCAATAATGTCCACCTTTGTCCAAGGGTGTCTCACAGCACTAGAACACAGTCCTAGACATACCTCAGTGCAGTGATCATGGTTCTGTTAGCCTCATACAGCATGTTATAAGAGCAAATAAGGTGAAAGCTTGATGTAATATTAATCATAAAGGTCAGAGTAATGCTTTAGAAATTTCTCTTCTCACAGTCCTACCTAATTATCATGTCATTATTTCTCTTATCCTACAGGACAATATGGATTCAATAGCATAAGCAAGTTGTTCTCTTGTGTCTTTGTTATGAGTTAGACATAGAAATGTCCCCTAAAGACTCGTGTGTGGGCCAGGGATACCGCTCAGTGGTATAAGTGCCATCCTGGCAAGTGCAAAGTCCTGAGTTCGATCTCCAGAATCACAAAAAAATAAACAAAAAACAAACCAAAAAGATTCATGTTATCTCAGTTACTCTTCTCTCATTGTTGGGACAAATACCCAACACTCAAAATGAAGAAAGGAAAGGTTTATTTAGCTCACAGTTAGTGGAGGTTTCAGTCCACACTCAGCTGGCTCCAAGGCAGAGCGGCACACGCAGAGGGCAGCAGTCCATGATGGCAGAAGGCAGCCAAACAGCAAGAGCAAAAGGAAGGAGCAGCAGCATCAGTGGATTGAGAGCAAGTCTGTCTCCCTTATGCTGCATTCAAGCTTTCCACCTGAGGCTGGGTGCAGCACTCACATCCATAATCCCAGTAGCACTCACACCCATAATCCCAGTGGATCATGAGTTAATGGCAAACTCTAGAAGTCTGCCCCATGACTGCATGAGGCCTTGGGAAGACAACTAGACACAAACCATAGCATATGTGTTCAGAGGTGGGGCTACTGGAAGTGATGGGACTGTGGTACCATCCTCATCAGTGCATCAGTCCACTGATGTATCTAGAGTTGGGAATGCTATTAGGAAGTAGGTTCTGGCCAGAAGATGGGGTTCACTGGGGCTCTGACCCACAGCATATAGCTCCCTCTCTTGCTCCTCCCTTCACCTTCTGCTTCCTGGCATCATGATGTGAGCAATTTTTCTGCACTGTACTTTGTGCTATACCTTTCTTATCTTGGTGCCACCCAGCTATGTACTAAATCTTCTGCAAACCATGACGCAAATAACCTCCCCTCCTTTAAACTGGGCATATCAGAAACTGTCTGAGATGAAAAATTGACATAAAACAGTGACCAAGAATCTGCTATTCTTCATTCAATTCCTGGAATTATCTTTTTTTCAAAAGAATTAAGTTATTTATCTGCAAAGTGGAGAAATACAAATTAAAACACTGAGATTTGATCTAACTCCAAAAGCATAGCTCTTATGAGGAAATCAAATAATAACAGATGTTTGTGTGGCTGCAGGAGGGAAGAAACCTGAGTACATTATTTGTGGAAATGTAAGCTAATATAGCTACTATGGAAATCCATATTAAGATTTCTTAGAAAGCTAACACTAGAGATTCTACTTGATCCAGCTATTCTTTTTCCAGGTATCTTCCTGCAAGAGTTAAAAACATATCACAGTGATATGTGAGTACCCACATTTGTGGCAGCACAGCTCGTAATACTTAAATCTCAGGAACAACAGCTGAATGATAAAGGAAATGTGGCATTTACATGAAAGGGAGAACAACTTTGCTTTAAAGAATGATAAATTTGAATTATTTGTAGAAAAAATGGAGGTAGTAATGTTAGGTAAAATAAATCAAACACACAAACTTAAATATTGTAGTTTTCTTCATATGAGAAACCAAAGTATAAATAAATAAGAGAGCAGAATAAAGAGAGATAACAGGAATAGGCACATAGATCTTTTGCAAATGGGAATAGAACCAAAAGATGGAGTGGGAAGGGGAATAGGACATAAAAGGATTTAAGGTATGTCCTGTGTATGTATCACAGCCCCACAAGGCATGTAATATTATGTACTGTAGAAGAAGTATCTTCTTTTTTCATGTATTTGGTACAGGGTCTCACTAGGCAGCTTGAACTCATTATGAGTTTTCGGACTCCCCATTGCTGAGTTTACAGAGACTCATGACCCCACACATGGACTCAGGCATGGGGCCGGCACTGCATGTGGTGCTGGAGATCGAATCCCAGTTTCTGTGCTTACCTAAGCAAGAACTTAGTCCACTGAGCTATCTCACTGTATTGTAAATATGTACTAATAAAAGTAAAAGTTTTTAAAATACCTAAAAGCCAACAAGGTATGGATTGTTTGGCTTTGGGAATAAGTAACCATGAAGGAAAGTTGAATGGATGGAAAAGCATTAGTAGCCCAAGTACGTGATTCCAAAGACCTACACCAAACAATGCAGTGCAATTGTGGTGATAACCAAAAGCTAGGAAGGAGACAGAACTGACAGAATTTCAATGCTGTCAATAAAAGAAAGTAGACATAAAAGAAAGTAAAGGAGAGAAATACATTGCTAAAGAGTTCTTCCACATTGATGGCTTCGGCTAGCCAGAGAGCTGTGTCATTAATTTCAATAAGGCGCCCAAAAGTAAGTAAGGATTAATGGAGCAGATGTGTTAGACGCAGGTAAGAAGCTCACCTGATAACACAGAGGGGGGAGCAAGAGAGAGAGAGAAAGGGAAAGGGGGAGAGA
>NW_004524672.1:3662209-3664157 GCF_000260255.1 Octodon degus
AAGACAGACAGACAGAGAAGGAAGAAAAGAAAAAGGAAAATAAAGAGGAGGAGGAGGGAAAGAGAGAGCTTTGAGAGCTTAGATGCATAGGACAAGACAGAAACAGAGAAGGAAAGGAGAAAGTTGGTCTGAATTTCAACATAAACATGCATGACAGCTGGGCTGGAACTGAGAGGCTGGGTTCCTGAGCTATATCTCCCTTAGAAGGCTGCCCAGGGTGATCTCACAAAGGGAGTGAAATGCAATGGATGAGAATGAGTAAAGAGAGAAAGAAGAAATTGGTGTCTGAGTACTGAAGAGTGAACAGTCACAGGTGAGAGAGTGAATCAGTGGCAGAAGACACCAACCAAGGATGGAGATAAGCACTCACTGGACCTGGCACTGGTCATTGGTGGCCTTAACAGAGATGCTTCAGGAGTTGCGAGCACAGCCTGAGTACAGTGGGCTAAAGTCTGCAGTGATGTAGGTTGTGTCCTACTATAGTGCTAGCATGGAACTGCCACTTTATCTACAGGTTGCTTCAAAAGTAAACTCAATAAAAATATTGAAGTTCTTCAGGTAGAATAGCCTATGCACAAAAACATTACAATTTTTTCATCAGGGCATTTGGTTATATTTAGGTTATGCACCAATGTATCCCTAATTTTTTTGAAAAGCAAAATTTTAAACATAAATAAAATAACATGGTCAAGTGAGAGTAATTTTGAAAAATGAGGAAAAAAAAAAAAAAAGGCCAGCCAAATAGCTAAGTGGATTAAAGCACCAGCAAGCAGGCTCAGGGACTGGTGGTTCCATCCCTGGTCCAGCCAGGTCGGCCCCGCCCCCGGGACGCACTGAGATGGCAATTGAGACTGGGCGTGGTGGCACGCACCTGTAATCCTAGCTGTTGGGAGGCTGTGAACAGGACAATCACTATGAGTCTGATCTAGTAGTGAGACCCTGAACACCCTGTAGACCCTTTCCTAAAATACAAAAAAAAAAAAAAAAAAAAAAAAAAAAAAAAAAAAAAAAAAAAAAAAAAAAAAAAAAAAAAAGAATGGTCTTTCTCTTCTTCCTCTTTTACTATTTTAGGAGCAGCCCAAAGACATTTAGCTAATTCAGGAGAAAACTATAAATATTCAACAAAGAAACCAAATCACGTAGGTTTTATGGAACTAAAGGAGATATGAACAGCTTGACTCCTAGACATAGTGAAAAAATTGTAGAGGTAGAGGAAAGCCATAACTTGAAATAAATTTTATGCTGTTTATTTTTGTTAGTTGCAAGAAATGTATCTAATCAGAATGAAATTTACCTGGCCTCAAGGAAACACAGCAAAATTCTTTTCTTGCTTTCACAGTCAAAATAATTTTATATATCTTGCATCTAATTTCAGACTTCCATCCAGATGCTTTTTATTCATGGTACTTTCTGCAATCCTTTTCTTTTTAAAAAAAAATTATGTATTTGGTACAGGGTCTCACTATGCAGCTCAGACTTATAGTGATCCTCCTGTTTTCAGCCTCTCCAGCACTGAGATTACAGGAGTGTGTGCCCCACCATGCCCAGTCTCAGTTGCCAGCCCAGTGCACCCGAGGGCAGGGTCAGCATGGCATGCAGGACTGGGTGTCGAACTCCAGTCCCTGTGCTTGCCTAAGCAGGCACTTAGTCCACTGACCTATCTCACTGGCCCTGCAAACCTTTAAATCATACATATAGCATAATGTTCTGTCAGACATCCCCAGAGATAAGAATATCTTTCAATAGATGATGGGAGGAGTGGGTTCTGAATATAAATAAATTATGTAAAAGAAAATGGGGCTGGGAGATACCTCGGCAGTCTAAGCACCTGCCTGGTAAGCACAAGGACCTGGGTTCAATCCCCAGTACAGAATGCTGTGCTGGCCACCAAAAGTGGGCATGGTGGCGCACACCTGTAGTCTCAGCATCCAGGAGGCTGAGACAGGAG
>NW_004524672.1:3664962-3696856 GCF_000260255.1 Octodon degus
ACTCACTAAAAAAATCCCTCAATAATAGTCTTGTCTCATAATATGAAAAAAAATTCCAATTCTAAGTTGGCTTCTCTCCACAATAAAAATCATCCTCCAATGGTTGGCAGTGTATACGCACATAGATACAGAAGCCAGAGACCTTAGAGCCTAAGAATAAGAATGATTCCATTTTATTGGGTTGCATTGAATATCAGCATAGGTTGTATATTTTATATGAGATGACTGATTAGATCATAATATCACTGAGGGTCTTTAGTACCATTCCCTGTTCATTTTCTAACCAATTACTGGTGAAATCTAGCTGAGAAACTGAATATATAGCTCAGACACAGGTGTCCTAAGTGAAAGTTTGATTTTATAGTTTGTTTAGTTGCCTGAAAAGAACATACAGTCTTGTGAAAATAGAAACCAACTATTTTGGTTTACTTTCTTTTTCTATTCTTTCTTTCTTTCTTTTCTTTTTCTCGGAACCGGGGATTGAACTCAGGCCCATGTACTTGCCAGGCAAGCATTTATTCTTCTGAGCTATCTCCCCAGCCCCTTTAGTTTGCTTTCAATTCATATTCAAACAAAGTCTGTGCATGACACTTAAGGCTACTCGGAAGGTCAAAGTGTTTAAAGATGGTCGTCACTTGTGTCTGACTGTGGAGTACAGCATCCTGTTTTACATTGCATATACATACTTCTGTGCACATAAGAATACCTAATATCATACAAATATTTTATTTCTTTGTTATTTATTATGCTTTTTTTGCAATGGAGTCTACCATGTTACCCAGGTTAGCCTTAAATTCAAAATCCTCCTGCCTCCTATTCCCAACTAATTTGAACTATAGATGCACAGGAGCACACCCACTCAGTGAATATTTTCAGAAATGAGAATCAAAACTGACTAAGTAGAGTTATGCCATGATATCTGAAGCTGGACCATCTGTGCATTTCCATTACTGATGCCCTCCAAAGCCACTATTTTAACTTTTCTGTCAAGAGTATAACATATGTTTTAAAATTGTCCAATTTGTTTTTGTACTACAGGAATTAATGTCTCCATGTTAAAGTAACATGTACTGTAATTCAGTGGAAGGGAAAATGTTTTCAGTGCCTTTTCTCTTTTTTCTCTACCATATCAGTATATAGGTCAACCACGTGTCCTGGTTGCAGGCACGATCTCATGTTCTAGCTGCTGACCTCACTAATAGCGTCCTCATGCCCCATGCAATGTCTCCTTGAGGACAGTCAATTAACCATTCATCCTTTCAATGCACAATCTGCCTAAATTCACTTGATCTCATGACGCTTTATTATCAACATTAGTACCATAGCCGTAAGTACTCCTAAGCCTTATAAATAATAGCATGAATATGAAAATTATCACCACTGTTTTACAAATACAGAACGAATCCCAGTGGGGATGCAGGGGCAAAAGGAGCACTCTGTGTGGTCACGTTAATCTTACTGGCAAGAAACTAGTTGTATAATTAAAAAAACCTCTGTAGCCAGAAAAAAACATAACTGTTGCATCTAAAAAGCCATCTGTTACCTGCTTATTATTCAGCAGCCAGAATCTAATAATCAGGCCTTTAAAAGATGGACAAATTGTATTGCCAAGCCTGAGTTGTTAGAGGTATGCAACATGATTTCAATTGATTCTAATGACTCTGAAGAGGAGCAGGAAGGAGAAAAATGAAATATTTTCCTTGTGGTACTTTAATGTGTCCTTTCTGATTGCCTACTCTTTTCTGAAGTATTTAGGTTGTTTTTGGACTGTGAAATTATTGCTTGGCCATTTCTAAGGAAACGTGATATAGGAGGTTATTCTCTCAACAAATACATAGAATGTTCACTACAAAGAATGCCTCATCCTGGGATAGATAGGTTCCTTTGAAAGGATGAATTACAAGATCTAAAAATCTGGGACCTGAAGGCTCTAGGTTCCCAGTAAGTGTTATTATTCTATTCTATTCTATTTTAATCTTTTGTTTATTTATGAACTCCATACAGGGTCTCACTACACAGCTGGGACTGGTAGTGATCCTCCTGTCTCGGCCTCCCCAGAGCTGAGATTAAAGGTGTGCACCACCACGTCTGGTTTCAGTGGCCAGTTTGGAGTATCCAGGATGGCCTGTAGCAGGTCCTTGTGCTTGCTAGGCAGGTGCTCAGACCACTGGGCTATCTCCCCAAACCCCCCTCCCCACACACACACACACACATACAGTAAGCATTTTAAAGACCAGGCCAGACTCTTATTCATGTGGAATGACAGTTTCTACTTGGTGGAACAGCAACACCTCTTCACCTCCTTCAGGATCACCTATAAAGCCCTGTCCCGTGAGGCTTAGAGAGTTTGATCCGGTAGATCTCAGACAAAACCTAAGATCCTGATTTTTAAAGACTAATGCTAGAGCACTGATAAACACTAAGATACTGGCCACAGTGTAGGAGGCCACATCTTAAAGGCACAAAGCCTTTGGCCGTGCTGCCTGGGGCTGGCTTTCTTGTGTCTAAACACAAACAGGCAGAGATGGCAGGCACAAATGCTCAAGAAACCAAATAGGAGCCAGGGAGATAGCTTGGCAGTCTAAACACCTGTCTGACAAGTGTAAGGACCTGGGTTTGATCCCTGGTACCAGATGTTGAGCCAGTCCCATGCTGAGCCAGCCACAGAAACCTGGCATGGTGGCACACGCCTGCAAACCCAATGCTGGAGAGACTGAGACCAGAGGATCACAATGAGTCTGAGCTACATAGTGAGACCCTGTACCAAGTAAAGAAAGAAAGAAGAAAGAAAGAAAGAAAGAAAGAAAGAAAGAAAGAAAGAAAGAAAGAAAGAAAGAAAGAAAGAAAGAAAGAAAGAGAGGCCAAAGACGAAGACAAAGAAAAAGATGAAGACAAAACCAAATAAATAAGAAAATTCTGTATCCAAGCATTGCTGTGTGGGGAAAAAAAGTGAACAAGCTCTGCAAGCTGTGTTGCTCACTATGCAGTTTTCACTTTTGAAGATCACTGTGGCCGCCATCAGGAAGGGGTCCAGTGGCTGGAATCTTGGAACAGGTACAAGGGCTAAGAGTTAGGGACAGCCAGAGTTACTGCATTATTACAATTCCAGTGATTTGGAATTTGCAATGGATCATTTCAGCTTAGTTTTTGGGCAAAGAGAAGCTGGAGCCATAATTATAATAGTTTTAATGATCTTAGAGTAACTGTGTGGGCTGCAGCAGAAAATAGGATAATTTTCTATGCATAACATTTCCAAAATGCCAGAACTATGTAGGAAAGATGATTGTGTTTATAAAATGCACTGGCTTCCGCCTAATCAGAGAAATTCCAGAAGTATAAAAGGATTCTTAAGAATCATACAGCCCAAGCCTGATTGTCACCAAAAGACACAGGAAACCCACAGCTATATTCACAAGTCATTTATTAAAACACAGGTCTTTCATAGTGAGACCTAGTATCTCTCTAAAAAAAAATCTGCTTTTATGAGTCAAGGAAAACTGCCTGTTATTAGAATTTGTTGTAAATGTGAATTATAGATTGAATCCAATATACTAAGAAAAATGATGTTTTCAAAGCAAGAATTTACTGACTGCTTGCACAGTGCTTAAGTGCCTCATAGGAATTCCCATATTTGATCCCGGGGAAGTTGGCATTATTCCAACAGACAAAGAACTATAAAGGTACTGAACTACTCAGTTTAAATGCCGTAGCTAATTAGTGACAGTAGCTTCCTACCAGCATAAGAAAGTGCAGTATTCATTTGTTATCAAGGAGTTTAAACATTAACATATCTCGGATTCAGTGAAGCTTGTGGATAATGGACCCAAGATTATGTGTCATGATTAGACAGAGATAGGGGGCAATTATTAGATTAGACAGCAAGAAGGGGCAATGAGTGATTCCTAAATCTTTGTCCTCTTGACACCTGCAGATCAGGACTTTTCACAGACAGAAACTACATGGCAGAAGTTTCCAACCCAGTTCTGTATTCTAAATGCTCAATAGCTGCATCTGAGATGCACATAAAAGCAGAGGTTTACCCAAGATCATAGGAGAAGACAGTGCATTCAAGACTCTACCCTCCAGTGCATTCTACGTGAAAAATAACGCACAGTGGCTTGGCAATTTTCATAAAAGAATCTAAACTACTGTGAGCACTTTAATCCTAAGAAAATTATTGAACTGGTGGTATTTGAGGAAGCGCTGTGCATGCAGATGTATTCGGGCATTGTGTTTCTACTCAGGCCAAAGAATTCAAGCAGTCCCAGCATGAGTCAATGTTCTCTTCTTCTGTCTTTGTTCAGGTAGCACATTTTCTGTGACTCACCCTAATAACTCTATTTAATAGTCTCCCTTGCCCCAATTAGTCACCATCCTCCTCCTGGTTTGCTTTTTCTGAGACACTATTTTTTCTACCATGTGAGATAATTTATTTACTTTCAAATTTACTGTCATCATGATATAAATTCAAGAAGGCATGTAGTTCTTCTTTTGCTTGTTGCTACGTCCCCATCATCTAGAGCAACAGAGTACATTATAATGCCTCAGGAATGGTTGTTAAATAAAATAATCAATAAATGATCGTCAATACTAAACAACCAGGTTAGTGAATCGGGGTAGTGAATTCCACATACTAAGACTAAAATTTATAAAGCGAATATGAAGCTCTCTAGAATATGCTAAATGCATTTAAAAGGCAATTCTTATGCAAATGTATACTTAGAGGCGACCGACATGCAGTGATGTACCAGGAAAGTGACTTCAAGGAACACAAAGGCAGTGGGTTTTATGTTTTGGTTTTCTATTTTAAAATACATTTTCTTTCATTTGAAAATGACTAAAGATAGAAAAAGGAAAGTTGGGAAGGAGGGTGAACAGGAATTCTGGTTCCATAGCTTGGGAGGCTGCAGTCTTTTAAGTTCCCTGCCAGGATCCTTGACATCTTTGTCAAAAATGAGGATAAAACATTTTAGCCAAGGAGTCTAATGAGGCTCTGTGTTTTGCAGAACTGGCTCGGGAACTGGCACGGTAATACATGCGATTTCAGCGACTGTGCTATTTTGTTCACAGTCTCCATGTGCCCTAGCCCATGTCAATCCTCTAAATTTGTTTTTACTTCTAAGTTCATCTGCCTCTCTGTTGATGTATTGTTGTCATTGTTGTTATTGCTTTTGTTTTCGAGAGGAAGAGGAGTTCTTTGGAGTTCTTTTACTTTTTCATTTATTTCTTTTGTAAAACTGATACATAAAAATGTAAACATTACTAGAAATGTCTATTAGTTCATCAAAAGACAAAATTAGTACTGATATTGTTTGATCTACTTCACATGCCTATGTCTGGTAATCTAAGCAACTACTTTGAAGATAACACTATGCAATGTAATAACCATTGCCAACTTCCTATCATTTTGTTTTGAAATTCTGTATCCTTTTTTATGGATTTAGTACAGGGTCTACATGGTCTCACTATACAGCTTGGACTCATGGTGATTCTCCTGTTTTTTGCCTCCCAAGCCCTGAGATTACAGGTGCACATCACCATGCCCAGTCTAATTCTCTATCACTTTTATTGGGTTTTCTTCTCTTTCTTTCTTTTTTTTTTTTTTTAAAGGGGTTTTTTTTTTTTTTTTTTTTTTTTTTTGGCAGAACTGGAGATTGAACTCAGGCCCTTGTGCTTGCCAGGGAAGCACTTGTTCCACTGAGCCATCTTCCTGGCCTCTTCTCTTTCAAATAAAAACATATAAACATTTCACATGTGTACATGTTTCAGCACTTGTATATACTGTCCAATATTTAAGTAAAAGCCAGCCATCTACCTTTACCTTCCAGGGTGAAATCCTGATCATTGAGTGTAGTCTCTCTAGTGTGCAGTCACATACCACAGCTCAGCTCTGCGCTCTCGCTATAACCACACCCGTGACCAACCTCTCCCCGTCCTTCCACCTCCTCTCCTCCTCACAATCTCAGTGGCCATCATTCTGCCCTGTCTGTATGAAATCAACTTGTTCTTAAAGCCTTCATTTGTCCTGCACTCCCGCTGCCATCCTCCTACCCTGCCTTTGTCCCACGCTTACTTGTTGTTTTGTCCTTAGTCCCAGTTTGTGTGTGGGCACTTCCTGCATAAACAACGCTTTGGTGCTGAGTGAATTCAAAGCCAGAGAAACAGCACACTCCCCTCTCTCTCCTTGCCTTCTCCCTGCATCTGCGTTCTCCTTCTACCTGGCTGTGATGCCTCTGGCCGTTCCTTCCCTCCCGCTGATTCTCCAAAGACAGTGTCCTGATTCAAAGACTGCAGCAGCTCAGTGCCTTCCTGTGCCCTCTTGGACAAGCACAGCCTTCATTCCTAGCAGTGCAATATGTTTAGTGCTTTTCATAATCTTCTCTTGTGCAAGAGGATCAGGTCTTCCAATAGTATTAATTTATAAGATTAAAATCCTAGTTAATCCCTGGAATCAAATAATTTTATAATTTAAAGGGATCTTACAAGCCATCTAGTGAACTCCTGATTATAAATCCATGGTCATGATGGAAATAGGTGCATAGTCAGTGTTTGGAAAAAACTTGCCATCCACAAATAGTATAAAGTCAGGCATCATGCACTTTGTGATAGCTGTTTTGTGTTGTTAAGTTTTTTGTTTGTTTGTTTGTTTCTTTTGCGGTACAGGGGTTTGAACTCAGGCAAGCTCTTAGTCTACTGAACTATCTCCCCAGTCCTTTGTGTTATTAACTTTTATTTGAACTCAGCTTTTAATTATTTTTATTCAAATCTGTTTATAAAATCTGTGAATAATCAAGGAGAAGGCTCAGAAGGTATGAAATACAACTAAAAAAGTAGTTTTGGGCTGACAAGGTTGAGGGTGTATGAAAGAAAAAAGGTTGGTTATTGAAACAACAACAGTGGGGTAAAATTGTGACAAAAGACACTTAACGACATCCTGCACTAGTGTGAACTGTCAGATAACAGAGGCGGTCGCTAAGGAAGACCCAAGAATGATGATTGCTGAGCTCAGCGGCACACTGGGGAGGATCCATTGGAGGATTCGGGCATGCTTTCCTTGGTGGAGCCAAATACAATAAATATATTAAGTGGTCCCTCCTTCATAAAAACGTTAGACTTATATTTCACAGGGAGAAGCCTCTCTACCTACTTTAAAGTCACTAACCTTCGGGCTGGGGAGATAGCTCAATGGTCTAAGTGCCTGCCTGGCAAGCACAGGGACCCGAATTCCATTCTTAGTACCATATGCATGTCACCCCTGGAGCCCCAGGTGCATTGTGCCTGCCACAATACTGGGCGTGGTGTCTGGGGAGGCTGAGACAAGAGGATCACTATGAGTCTGAGCTGCATAGAAAGACCCTCTATCCACCAAAAAAAAAAAAAAAAGAAAAAGAAAAAGAAAAAATCCCTGATCTTCACATATCCCTAGGGATTCTGAGCACTGTATTCATGGTACTTTGTTGCCAGGACAGCTGACATTTTAATGATATTCTATATAATTGTCTTTTTCTGTTCTTTCAGGCTTGTAAATTTTATAGCTCCCAGTGGTATGTGGTAAACTACAAATACGAGCAATATTCTGGAGACGTTCGACAGTTATCCAGGTGAGAAATTCTTACAAATATTCCTGGTTTTTGCATAAATATCATGTGTGTGTTCTTTGCTCAAGAACTGACATTGTCTATGAATAAACACAGCCAAAGTACATTTCGCCAAATGGATAATTAAGCCAAGGCAGAGTGTTTTGTTCAACAGGGTGTAGTGGATGTGTTCAAAGTGCAAAATGATTGTATTATACCTTTCTATTTTTATTTCTTCTTTTGAGTTCTTACACTAGGGAAACTATATGATATTTTTAAAAAGTGTAGAATGAGATACAAGTATTTTCTGCTTCCACTACTAAATGGAGTCCTAAGTTTCGTTTATTACTATGTTATTCTTTGGTGAGAAGCTTTTCAGTACCATATGCATATGATTTGAGTAGCCCAATATGTCCAGAGTGTTGCTGGCAATCTTGTTAATGGTATTCATACATGCCTGTCATTCATGTATTCACATTCTAGAATATCAAATGGCAAGAAAATATAATCCAGAGGAGTGGCATATACCTAAAAACAAGAAAAATGAAAACAAATGCCTAATTTCCCCTCTAACTTCAGGGAAAATAAATTCTTCAGGAAGATGATTTTGCTGTTTCTCCTTAAATGTCACTTGTACACAGAGGCTAACCTGAGTGCTGGAACTGTACTAGGAATTTAGGGCCCATTTCCCCTATTTAAGTAAAAATTCCCAAAGGGCAGGGACTTTTCCCTGAAGAATCTCCTGCAGGCTTCTAAGAATTCCTGGCACATAGTAGGTGGGTAATTACTACTTATCAGACAACTAAACTGAATAATTATAAACTTTTAACAGACAATGTTTCTAGTTGCTTATATTTAAGGGACTGTTTCAAGCTAATAACCTCTAATTCTTAAAACTTGGTTCTTAAAACTAAGATGATGCAAATAATCCAGAAGAAAAGCGACACTTACAAAGTAAAATCCTTATTAACACATTGCTCAGGTTAAATATCCGTGTGAAACACATCAGTTCTACTTTTCCGCTGGGTCCCTAATACACAACCAAGTTCCGTGTTGCAATACCTTCTGTGCTGCTGGACAACCCTTTCAGACTCAGCTGCTAGTTTCACTGCTTTTAGTTTTTAATGCATGATTTGAAGGGAATTGGGGGGCTGGATCTCAAAGTTGGCATTTCAGCTGGGTCTGAATGAAGCGTACCAGCTACCAAGGGCGGCACGTGGTGAGAGGAACCCACAGACCATCAAGCCAGGGACCACAGGCCCTGGAGAGGAACTTAGAATGTTGTGTATTCTCATTGCAACAAGAAGCCTTGGCAGATTTCAGCAGGCAAGAGACATGATCTGATTTACCTCTTCTAAAAACATGGCTTCACCACCTTAATGGAAGATGGGTTGCAGGGGTCATGATAGAAGAAAACATGAAGTGGAATAATTCTTTCAGAGTTGGCTCATTACACAGTGAGAACCAGTGTTCCTCCAAAATAGCCCTTCTTTGATCAAGGCACTGCACAGCTACCAAATTTCTAAACATTCTTTCAGACTCATGATGGGTAACCACTTGTAACCCCTGTCGAGGAGGTCCTACTATCCCCTGGAACTTCACGAGTGATGATTACCAAAATGTCTGGGTGCCAATCACACATTTTTGTAGGTTCAAGTGAAAAGCAAAGCTTTTCTAACACCAAGACTTCCCCTTTCTGAGAATCATTCTGAGAAGTGGTAACAATTTGGAAGCTGTGTCTTTGCCCATGGAAGACTGTTTATCAAGGGAGATGACACAGACAGCAGTGCTTTTTTCTCTATTGATAAAAGGTTTTCACTGCCTTCAGCGTAGCAAGTTCTTTGGTAGTTTTCTCCTGAAACCTTTCATTTTTTTATATTCATAATTCTACAAAAGGTAAAATAAAATATTCCACACTCACGACATTCCTCCTCTGTGAAAATGACGGAGAAAGCATGTCTACTAAGAGCAGTTTTTAAACATTATTGCTGAACTGGATTCCCGTAGAGCATGGGTAGTCATCTCATGAGAAGAAATGAGAAGGTGGCCAAAGTATTTTTGAGAATTTGAGAATTTCCTTTACTTTAGCTAAAGGGAGAGGAAGTTAATATCAAAAAGGGGAAGACTGTGGCTGCCGCAGAGTAAGAACCTTGAATAAACTACATACATTCAAATGAAAACGAGAAGTTCTAGAATACAGTTCTGTGGTGTATGCCCCAGCCTAGAATAAAGAAGACTGTAAAACTGAATAGCAGAACTATTTTTAATGGCTTTACAAAGCTAAGCACTTCTCCATACAGGTTGTACATGTTTAGATCAATAGAAGAAACAGATTAATGTATGTGGGTCTTCCAAGGCTATTAAAATTAAATCATTTTGGTTTAGAAAAATTCTCATGTATCTGCTACCAATTTAAACTGATCATTTTCTTTTATGGGTTACCAAGATTGCAAAATGACAATTTGAAATTATGTAAAAGTGAAAAGGAAGTGAAATATAGCCTTTTAAATGTATTGTTTTAACTCTTAATAATCTTATTGTTTGTAAAACGTGTTTTATAAATGTGTTTTCATCCTGGAGAGAGATTATTTCTAGATATAATGTGAGACATAAGTCTTCATCCATTAGCAATAAAAACCAACTCTACTCTTGAAGTTCTCATAACTCAGAGCAGCATAAAAGTTTATGATGCTGCTGAGTTCATTAATCCACTGGGTAAAATACAAAGATATGTGACATATTAGGATGGTTCACTAGTCTTAATTTGGAAGAAGATATAAAGAGAATTCCCTGCAGGTGTAATTTTTACTCAGATTCAAATAAAGTATGAACAGTTGAGCTGGGCTGACTGAATTAGCACAGAATTTTCTAAAATGAAAGCATATTTACATTTATTGGCTGGCCAAGTCAGAAATTGCTGGCTGCTATGCATGCATTCTCTTCTTTAATGCGCATAAGCCTATACTATAAGAACTTCTATTTCCATTTTATAGAGGAAGACTGGCGCTCAAAGACGCCTTGCCCCGAGCCTCAGAGGTAGTAACTGCGAAAGCTCTTTGACTTTCAGCTCAGAGAGTGAGGCCCTGACCAGCCCTTTCCCTTGAGATCCCAAGGTCTTCTAAAGACCATACAGTGTTCTTCGGGGAGGATTTCAAGTGAACAACTGTGGGTATCGCTCTCAGTGTGACCTTTCTTGTTCACGCAGATGAATTATGTGACTGACAGGCTTCAACTGTGACATTTTCCTACTTGCACACCAGGTACCTTAAGGACATCCCAGCCTGTAACCTTCCGTCAACCTCCCCCTCCCCGTGCTTTTTGTTCTCTTCTTCTCCACTACACCGTGTTCACTTTCCCATGGTAAAATATTCCACCAAGTGTATAAAAGTTCGTTTGCCCCTATTTTCTTACCTCTATTTATTTATTGCATTCTTCATGATAACAGTTCTGACTACTGTGAAGTGGACTGTCTCAGTTACTTTTTACTTGTTGCTGGGACAAAACACCTGACACCCAAAATAAGGAAGGGAAAGGTTTATTTAGCTCACAGTTTGTGGAAGTTTCAGTCTATACTGGATCGGCTCGTAGGCAGAGTGGCACATAGCAGAGAGCAGCAGTTCATGGCAGCAGAAAACAGCAAAGAGCAAAAAGAAGGGCAGCACCTGCAGCTTCTAGCCAGAATCTCCCCTCCCTACCTTATAAGCAAGCTACCCTGGTGCTGGGGGTGTAGAACTCACACAGTGTCCATGCCCTCCTCTTGCACAGGATGAGGATGATTATAAATCAAGAGTCCTGGCTCTCTGCTGAGTCACTTAATTAAACTTCTCAACTTCTCAAGGTGACACAATGTATCAGTCAGTACATGGGCCCTCAACATACTTCTGATTTGTGTCCCCCTATGACTAAAGATGTTGTAAGTTTTTCATGATTAGCCATCTTGCTTCTATCAAGAATTAGATATTCAGTTCATATGCATATTTATTGATGAGATTATTTATTGTTTTGGTGTGAATTTTTTTAATTCTTCATATATTCTAGATACTAATTTTCTGTCAAAAAAAAAAATACCTGGCAAGGGTTTTCCCTCATTCTGTATGTTTCCTATGACTCTGTTGTTTCTTTTCCTGTACAACCTTTTAATTTCATGTGATTCCATTGTTGATTTTTGTACTCTATTTGCTCCTGCACTGTTGGAGACCTGTTCAGGAAGAGATTCCCATGTTTATATTTTGAAATGTTTTCCCAATGTCTTCCTCTAATAGTTTCAAGATTCCAACTTCATTTATTTATTTATTTACTTGGTACAGGACCTCGCTACACAGCTCAGGCTCATAGTGATTCTCCTGTCTCAGACTCTCTGGCTCTGGAATTAAAGGTGTGCACCACCACTCCTGGGGTTCCAGGACCAGCATGGCATTCAGTACCAAGGATCGAACCTAGGTCCCTGTGCTTGCAAGTCAGTTACCCAGACCACAAAGCTATCTCCCCAGCCTCTCTGTAGCATTTCTCATGGGTTTCTTCAAACTTTTTTTTGTATTGTCATTAAAGAAAGAGTGTGCAGTTGTAAGTTATATAACAGCATAATACACAGTAACTAAATATTAACTATAATATTTTGAAAACCTTTTTAGCATTTGTATGATATTTTGATCATCTTTAATATATTAAAACAAAAAAGAATCAATTCAGCAAAATGTCAATTTTAGTCATTCTTTCTATAATTCCTTTAATATCTTAAAAATATATGAAAATTTAAGAACAGGAAAAAGTTGAAAGACAACAAAGACTCTGTCTTCAGTATTTAAAACACCTTTTCCATATTGCTATATCTATTTTAACTTCCTTACTTGCCCATCCATCTATCCATCTCTTAGCCAAATATTAATCTCATCTCATTTTTGATCATTTTAAAATGAGTTTAAAATATCAACTATTGCCGATCTAAGCCCTTCAGGTTGCACATTGCTAGACAGAGATTTATATGTCTTCAACTCATCATATGTGTGTTTCTACAGTAAAACTTACATACAAGAAATGCATGAGATGTGAGTGAACTATCTGGTAGCTTTTGACCATGAGTTCACCCGTGCATTCAAAATCCCTTTTGCCACACAGACCCTATTATTGCTACCAAAGAGTTAACTTCCATTCCCTTCTGGTCTGTTCTCACCCCAAGTTCCTTCTTTCCTTGAGATACCCACTGCTCTGAGGTCTTCACAATATTGGAATTGTGCTGTTTACATTTCTGTGTTTCTAATTTCTTTCACTGAGCATAATCTTCTGAGTGATGTTCATTTTATTTTATATATCCGTAAGTCCTTAACTGAGTAACTCTTCTTTCTGTGGATGTATTATACTTTGCTTAGGCATTCTCTGTTGATAAGCACTCTTTTAGCATTTTGAACTAAGGTGTATGTAAATCACTATCAACGCATAAGCTTTTGAGAAACTTTGGCCATTGTTTCTACTTCTCTACTGAAACATTTCATGAAAAGCATTCATGAACATTGTTACGGTTTAGAACTAAAGCATCCCCCAAAGGTCCCATATGCTTAGAAATGAAGCTTTTAGAATGTGATTGGTTCTAGGGGCACTATTCCCATTACTGGATTGATCTGCTTTTGTCTTCCTACACAAATGTACTCTTAGGAGGTGGGGTCTGGTCAGAAAAGATGGATCACTACCAGTGTGACCCAGAAGAGGATATCGATGGCCCTAGAGCTTCCCTTCTTTCTGTCTCTTAGCCACCATGAGTGAGCAACTTTCCTCTACCATGTCCTGCCACATGCCATTCTTACCTTGAAGTCAGCCAGTTGTGGACTGAACCCACTATAACTGTGAGCCAAAACAAAGTTCTCCCTTTTAGACTGCAGAAACCAGCTATTTTGTTCCAGCAATGGGAGCATAACTTCTATAAGCATTCAGTCTTACCCATTGAGATTAGTGAAAACTTTGTTTTGGTAGGTATTAAAAAAAAACTTTGTTTTTTAAAGCATAAAGTCCTTACTTTTCTTCCATTGTGTCATTACTACTTGAAATGCTATCTCCTCACTTTGCTGCTGGTGTTATGAAAACCATAATTAGAAAAGTCACATAGCAGGACTTGACCAATACTGTGATCCATAGTTATTAAGAACACTTGCCTCCAAAACTATTCCTTTATAAGAGAAGAAGATATATGTGATGCTTGAAAAAGAAGAAAAAAAGAAGTTTAAAAATAAATATTGTGTCTAAAATATTTTAATGACAATCGCTGACATAGAGCCTAATGTTGACATTCCAGTTTCAAGTTCATCCTTGCTACCTCTTTCTGAATTTTCCCTACTCATTCCTTCACCTTTCCCCTGAGATGTCTCCATCCTCCGGTTTGTGCCATGTCATCATTTTTGAAAATCCTGGAACACTCATATTTTGTCCTCTGTAGAGAAATCCTTTCAAGTAATTGCTATGGAATCACCCATTTGAACCTGCCCCTGAATCTCAGTGACATGTGACATCTCATGGGAGGTAGAGAGAAGGAAAGGCTGTGGTTAAGGGCTTTATTTTGTCAATCAAATGACAAGGTGAAAGGGACTGCTTTTACTTCAAGGAGTGGAAAGTGACACTAAGGAGAAAAAGAATATATCCGACAGGATACAAGGGATTTGCCAGCGACCCTACAATAGTATTGTGGAGTCTCTACTTGTCCTGTCTTCACATAAAGGTGATGCTGGCCAAAAGGAGCAGATAAAGTTAATATCAATGGCAGGGGTCACAGAAAAGCTTTAACATCTAAGGCTCTGCAAGAAGAGTAACTATGGCACATCAGAATTCTTGAACAAAAATGGCTGCAGTCATACTTTACATGATTATTAGAGATGGTTTGAACTCACCTTTCCTAATACAAGAATTATTTCAGAGATAAATTTTCTAATCGCATCTCTTCCCCTGTGTATTTTTAGAAATAATTGTTAGCAATAATTTTTATCTCTGTAAAATGATGACTTTAGATGTCTAATATTGTACACAATTGTCTTATTCTACACGTGTAATATGTTAAAATGCAACACGCTTCCTAATGCATAGAGTTCTGTACAAAACTTCTAAGTATGTATATGTTTAAACTTCTTTAAACATCTCTGCTGAATAAGAAAGATTATATTACGTGTAAAGATACAGAAGAAAACTGAGACTAGGACCAATGCATTAATACAATGCAATCTCAAACAATGCGTTTTTCAGAGCGACTTTATTATCCTTTGTTATTGATTTGAGCAGCAAATAAACCTCATAATTGAAATTTATAAGAGAAAATCATGATAGCAAAACACTATTTAAAAACCCAAGTAATATGTTAGGTGTACCTCTTGATGATTTTGATCAGCAAAAATATATTCTACAGCTAAAAAGATGATAATCAAACTGTCTTCCAAAAACACTGAAATTCTCATTGGACTAAGAGCCTGTTTAGGGAAGCGCAGAGACTGGGGTTCAATCCCCAGCACCACATGCCACACCAGCCCCACCCCCAGGTACACTGAGCTGGCCACTGAGACTGGTCATCTTGGTGCATGCCTGTAATCCCAGCACTGGGGAGGCTGAAAACAAGAGAATCACTATGAGTCCAAGCTGCATAGTAAGACCTGTACCACATACATTTTAAAAAGACACTGAAATTATACCATTTCCTATTACTTCATACCTGTCATAGTCTTGCTCCCCTTACCCTATTATTAATCTGATCATCAAATGCATATTGAGCATCTCTAGCAAAATAGAAAAGAAAGAGCTGAGTGAGATATGGATAGGAATTTATTAAGGTTCCTGGCTTTAAGAAATATGCAGTCTGATAAAGACCTAAGGTGTGTTCAAGAGCCACAGATGAAGTGAGCATCAGAAAGACTGATGCAGGCTACGAGAAGAGGCCCCAGACACTGTAGAGCACAGGGTGCCTTCACAGAAATCGCTGTAGAGCACATCCTCTTATCAAGTTGCAATGGACTACTGTTCAGGCTTTAACAGGAGTCAAGCGTTGATAAATGCTACCCCAAGGATACACCCTGAGAATGTTATCTTAAGTGAGAAAAGGCAGATGCAAAAAGATAAATCCTGTGCAATTCCACCTATGTGAGGGGCTTAGAACAGTCATATCCATATAGACAGAAACTAAACAGTGGTAACAGGAGTGGGAAAGAGGAAATGGAAGATTATTTCTTGTGAGTACCAAATTGTAGAGTAGGATGATGGGAAAGGCGTGGAGATGCTGGTGGTGTTTACACAACGCCGTGACTGTCCTTCATGCCACTGAACTGTGATGTGTTACATATATTTTACCACAATATATAGAAACCTTTTATAAGGAGACAATGTGGTTCTGATCTCAGATTATGCCTAGTTTTAACAGTGAAGATCATGTTCTTTGTCTGTGCTAACTTCTGCTGTAAAATGAGATTAGACGTTTTTATATCTTTCAAACAGAAGATAAAGGGCCAGGGATATAGCTCAGTGGCACAAATGGCTGACTGGCAAGTGCCAGGTCCTAAGTTTGATTCCTGGTACCAAGACAAGAAAGTAGAATTGAGAATCAAATGGAGTAAAAAAGAATTGTCAACGCATTGGTTAGTACCCTGTGTGTGTGCACATTAAGTACATGTATACATACTTAATGTATAAAGCGTTCCAGATTATTTTGTTCTTTTTCTAGATTTATCATTAAGAAACCATTTGCGATAGAAATATCAAATATGTCTCTGGTATTTTCTTCATTACTTATACTCAAAGGTTGTTTCTACACAATATAAATCATCTTAAAGACAGAGGAACATAAAGGTGCAAACCTGTAATCCTAGTACTCTGGGAGACTGGGCCAGGAGGATCCCAAGTTTGAGCCCAGCACAGGCAGCTTAGCAGTAGAGATCCTGTCTCAAAAAAATTAAATATAAAAGCTGAAGATTTAGCTTAGGGTGAAGACTCTGCATTCAATTGCAAGTACTTCAAAAAAGAAAGAAAAAAGAAAAGACAACGTAAATGTTCTATGAGCTTCTGCATGTAGTATTAGATGCAGTAAATGGTAACGAAGAGCTGGATCTAAAGAAGGACCTGGACCTTGGGCAGCAGTGTTGGTTTACACATAACCACTCCTTTGGGCTTGTACGTGACACTGTCTGAGCAGGCACTTCTGCACTGCCATGGGAAGGCACAAGTGAGTACAAGTGTCTCTAGGCCCCTTTGAGTGGCCTCTGCAGGAAGTTGTGAGTAGGGAGCTGCAGAACCCTGTGTAGGGTGGCTTCCAGAATAGGGTTCTCCAAAGGGGAGGCATCTGTGAGGACCACACTGCAGCCTGGAGTGCACACAAAGTGTGTGATGAAAGCTATGGTGAACGTTGAACTTTTTATACTATTATTACAGTCAAAAGCACATGCCATTAAAGCCCATCCCTTACTGCCCCTTGCTTTAAGCACAGTTACTCCATTCTTTATGCCACTTTTAAAATTAGCGTATGTCTGTGATACAGAATGAGTCCTAGCAATGAATTGGTACCTGCATGCGTCACATCCTCATCGGTTAACTCCTCACTGCCACATTCTGGGACCGTTCTGGAGCCTTCTTTCATAAGTGTCTTTATGGCACATGATGAAAATACAGTAAATGCTTCTGCCAAGCACCAACTAACAGAAAGCCAGGCTGGGAAGGAAAGACCCTGGGTGTGTCCCCACCCACCTTGTCAACCAGATCTGATGAACTGTGACTTGGGGCTCTCCCCAAAGTCAGAGTGACCACACAAGGTGAACGTTCTGAGCTGGCAGGACCTCGAAGCAGCTGCATGAGAGAACTAAAGGTACTCGTGTTTAAAGGCTTCCCCACCTGCTTCAGAAAAGGTCAAGCTCAGTGGGGTCAGTGTGATCAAAGTAAGGGGGAGTAGTTGAGAGGATAAACAACAGTGTGTCTGTTATTGTAACTTTTTACATGAAGTCACCATATCTCACAGGCAATCCAGAAAAAGTAATAAAAAATTCACTACTTAACAGTTCGTGTCAGAATTCAGAAGAAAGAAGACAAACTCCCAAACCTTTAAAATGGTTCTGCTTGCTTCCATCTAAAACTAAACAGGATGTATAGATGTCTATATACACAGTAACTCCACACTGTAAAATATTTACTTTCTGGATATAGGATCTATGGAACGCTGTAGGGTAAGGTACACTCAAAGAAAATGGAGCCCTCGCAGTTGTGAAGATTATGAAGCTGTTGCATGGACGTGCAAACTCCACAGGAGAAATGTGAACATTGTGCACTCTAAATATGTACTAATACATTTTTTTTTGGAAGTTTTGAGAATTCCACCATCACTGTTACCTTGGAAACACCTGAAAATGAAAGTACTGTGTCAGATGATAAACCAGATTCTTTTTCTTTTTTTTTTTTTAAATATCAGAGCAGAATACAAACCAGAGAAACTTCCCTCGCATTCCTTTGAAGTCGACCATGAAGACGCCGATAAGGATGAGGTAAGCGAGCCATAGCAGATGCCTAACAGGAGGGTAATCGGTCCCTGTCTTGCCGGGGCGTTTCACACGCTGGCCAGTGTACTCCGAGCGGCAGAAGCTGACTGAGATGTAGCTGCTAGGCAAAGTCAACCACATTTGTCTGGACATCGAACATGAGTATTGCAGATGAGTCCCAGAGGAAACGGACTCTCCTCTGTAAGGGCAGCCGAATTCACAGAGCTGGAGGGAGCTCATGACACCTTTTGTGCAGGACACTACTTCGCACTCATCTTCCAAGGGCGGTGGGGGACCCGGAGGGTCCGGCGTCTTCAAGTCTGGCTGGCTCTACAAGGGGAACTTCAACAGCACCGTGAACAACACCGTCACTGTTCGGGTAAGGGAGCGTGTAGGCCAACCCTCCAGGGCCATCTTTCCTGGGGCTCCCTCTTCTGACGGAAGTGCACAGGAGACAGATTTGAGTATGTCTTCTGTAATATTTTATTTATGAGGAAGGAGGCTGTTCTTCTCTAGAACAATGCCCCACAACTATAGAAATTACCAAGAAATTGTAAAAATTCAACTTTTCTTTTTGTAATTTGAACTCTTTCCCCATCTTTCCCTTTCCTTAGTCATTCAAAAAACGTTACTTCCAGCTGACTCAGTTGCCAGATAATTCCTATATTATGAACTTTTATAAAGATGAAAAGATATCCAAAGAACCCAAAGGCTGCATCTTCTTGGATTCCTGTACAGGTGTGGTACAGGTTAGTATAATTTTCTTTTTCCTCTTGATGGCTGTATTCATTGTAAAATATTAACAAAAGTTTTCTGGAATGTATGATGTGAACCAACAACTGCTATAGACTCTAGGAATTCCGTGAAGAACAAGGCAGATTCCACAAAACCTGCTTAGGTACCACAGAACTTATTGCAGTAAAGAAAAACAAGACGTGAGCAAAGAAATACACCAATAGAATAGATTCAGGTGGTACATTTTGAAAAAAAAATGAGTAAATAGGGTAAGGGAAGGAGAAACATGACTGGTAAGGTCAGAAAGGAATAGCGGTGCTCAATAGATAAGAAAAGCATTTCTAAGAGACCGTCTGAGCCGTGAACTGTAGAATGAACTGGGCAAAGTACAAAGGTCCTGAGGCAGGGCAAGTCTGATGTGCGCACTCAGGGAAGCCGGCCATGCATATGGTGCTGTGGACAGAACAAACAACCTAAGGAAATGAAATAAGTGCATACGTAAATCACATAGCTCAAAGCATGTACTTCATAAATGTTCTCTTTATAACTAGGTAACAAGAGCTGGAGAGATAGCTCAGCAGTCTAATCACCTGCCTGGCAAGCGCTTGGACCCAGGTTCAATCCCCAGTACCACATGCCATGTTGGTTCTGGGCATGCTGTGTTGGCCACCCAAACCAGGCATGGTGGGACACACCTGCAATCCCAGTGCTGGGAGAGCTGAGCAAAAGGACCTCTGTGAGTCCAAGCTGCATAGCAAGACCCTGTACTGAAAAAAAAATAAATAAATAAATAGGTAACAGTGAGACAACAAATTCACAGTGTACACATTATCTTTCTCCAAAAAGAAGATTTTCTTTAAAGATAAGGATTACATTGATCCCTGTGAGTTTAAGTTGAATAACACCAAAAATTAAAGTAAAAAAAAGGGCTAGAAGGACAGCCAGCATTTTGGTCCTAGCCTTTCAAGGTCAGTAAGGACTCAGGAAATAGGAGAACCTGTACTGTAACATCCTGTAACTCAGTTGTGTCTCAGATTTTCTGATCAAGGAGATTATGGGGCCACAGAGGAAAGTGATCGATGATGTAGAGAGTGCCTAAGGAGAGTCACCTGGAGAGAAAACATTCCCTCAAGCTTTCACAGAGAGCAAACTGGTCAAGCAATAGCCATGACTCATCCACATGGCTGACACTGACAAAGAATCTATAAACTGAGGTACAGAGCTTCAGGTTAAATCCTGAGGGGATTTGACTGACCTTATCAGATACAAAAGCTACATTTCTTGTTACATAGGTTTTGCTCTTAACCATCCAGCAGAAAAGCATGAAAGTGAAGTATAAAAAGCAAAGCCATATTAATATGATAAGCTGTAAAATGCTCAAGTCAACAACTTTGGACATTGACAATCTTATGGATAACCCACTACTGTTATGGACTATTGGACTATATTGGAATATTTTGCTGAATTCATGCACCTACAATATTCTAATGCCAGTGGAATGCCCTTCTCTGACAAAACTAACGAAAAAAGGAGTATACAAATGAACGACCATTTTGTATTTGTATACTCAAAATAGGATAGAAATACAGCTCCATTCTCTTAATTCAATGAATAGAGAGGTTTGTTCTAATAGTATTTGAGACTGGATATCAGGTCTGCATCTTGTACAATGAATAACCACTAAAACAACAATTTACAATGTATTAATTATTGAAAATGTACTAGTAATCAGTTGTGAAACAGTCATTTGCCATTTGTTTCTCAACAAAAATATTTAAAAAATAAGTTGAATAACAGGCATAGCTCTTTTAGAGGATCAAGGTTTGTCTACCAGTTTTCATTTTCAGATTATTGTCTTAGTATTGACATAGACTGCTGTGGCAAAGGGAAACAGAATAATTCTTTAGATCTCTTATAGCCTTTAGATGTTAGATATCCCTATATTCAAAATATCCACTCTTTCCGCTCTGATTTATCCACCCTTTGCCTTTCTTTGTAAAACTTAAAGCAATGAAATATCTCCCTGAGTTCCACAGTAAGACTGGACACTTTTCTGAACCCAACCTTCTAGAAATGCATATTCTACTATCAGTAAGCTTCAGGTACCCATAGAGATCACATCCTGATCTACTCTAGGGGGGCATTTAGATATGTAGTTGTGAAGTAGGAGCCCTTTCAGTCTGTTCATCCTAGCCTATTTCTGGAAAGTTGCTCCAGAAAGTAAGAAAGCTAAATTTGAAGAGGAAAGAATTAATTAAGTGCTGCTGAGCTCTCTACTAGAAATGAAAGCTAATTGCACTGTAATGCAGATGCTGACTCTCAACATGGAAAGGATAATAAAGGTCTTAATGGAGGGCAGAGAGAATTGTCTATTGTTGGTAATAGAAAAAATCTCTAGTCTGAGAAATATGAGGTATATCTAGCAATAGTTTAGAGATCAATATTTTACAGACAATCAGTTGAAATTTTAAACTATATTTTCCATTTGTATTTCAAAAGCTTGCTTGTCAAACAAGTCACCATTTTAAAGTCTTTTGTTCAACAAGAAGCTTGCAGTGAAAATTTCTATGCCGTGTTCTTCTTCTTCAAAGAATCATAAAGCAGAGTACTGAACCCACACTTAAGTGCCCAAATCTGAATTTCCACTCTACACCTTCTCTTTCATCTCATCCTTAAACAGTGTTTCAGTCTCTACTTAAAAGTGACCTTTGAAAGAAACCCTTTTAGTTGAAAATACAAGCCTGTGATTGATTCAGGTCAGCACTGAAATCCAAATTTCGCCATTTTTGATCTGAAGCCTTTGAATAAATGACTCAATCTCCTTATTCTCAGGTTTCTTATTGATAAAACCAGAACAACATATTAAAATGCCTAAAGGATCTGGAAGAGAGTGAATCTCCTCCATTTCTTCCCTAGTCCCAGTCTTTCTAAGGTTTACCACTTTGGAAGATGAACCTTCCTGCAAGGGAAGCCCTCTTAGGGACTTTTGATTTACTTTCTGAAATTTCGGTACAAATGAGCTAATATATTTCTTTATCTGTTCATTCACTCATTCATTCAACCTACTTACTTGGTGCTTGGACTATGCTAGGGCTATGCTTAGGCAAGGGAGATGCATTTTCCTATAAAAGTCAAAAATCAGAAAATGGCACAGTTACATGTTCACTGTTATTGTTACAAATGACCTGTAATGGAAGTGTGGATGGCAGCGTTTGTGGAATATTCTGAGAGCATAGACATTAGCAACTGCTAGACCTAAGGCTGCAAGTCTACACAGAAAACCTGTATCTCTCTGTGGGACTCCACAAGATCAGTCTTCTCCATGTAAGAATGAAAGGGTTTCTGTATTTACCTTCCTTTTTATCAAAAGCTTTCATTCAGTTTTATCTGCAGGCAGAGACTTGGAGGTTGGTGTGAGATTACTTTGAGAATATAGTTGATTTGTCACCTTGTGTTTGGTCATTCTGGGTCCATAGTTGCAAGAAGCTTTCTAGTTTATGAATTCTTACATCTGGAAAGAAGATTTCAAGTACAATAGTGCAAAGTTTAAGAATTGTTCTTGTAAGCTTTTGGGCACAAAATGTTTCTGAAGATGAATCACATACACACAAAAGCACAGAGCAAATGAATAACTACAGTGAGTCAGAATTATTTTGTCAGAAATCATTGACAGGCTCTTTGAATTAAAAAAAGAGGAACAAAGTCTTTGCCTAAGAAAGTGCTACCTACCATCCAGCATTCAAGCTTATAATAATCATTAGAAAATGTACCAATTTAATTTGCCTCATTCAGATCCAATCTATATCGCTGGGTTTTCCTAAGAATAATTCCTGGGATTCATAGAATATACTTACTCCAAGCTTGACCTCACACAGGGAAACTCCAACTCACTTTCTCTGAGACTTTAAATGATATTTAGCAAGTTCCAAGGTCTTGATAACAAACAAAAAGAGATCAAACTATACTTCTCTACTTTTTGAAATATCAGAAAGTAGTAGGTCTGTTTTGGAGGACTGCACTTCTAGTCTACAACAGAACGTTTAGGTTTTGCTGCTTCAGTTTGTCATGACAATAAGAGACTTTTAGGTCTGTGTTGCCCTACCTCAGTCATTCACCCATCCACTCTTTCCTTCATCCTTCCTTCTATACATACATTCATTTCAAGCCTTGCCACTGTACAGTACAATGAATTACCCAAGATTTTCATCAGGATCTTTCTCTAAACAAGGAAAATGGACATCACTTTATATAGATGGATGGTAAGGTACCAACACTTCATTTCCTCCTAGGTGCAGGATCTACCACCATATAGATGTGGGTTCCTAGAAAATTACCTCATGTATAACTATTCTAGAAGTTCAGATGCCCTCTACAGATCAAGCGTGGGGCAGGTGTGAGACATAGAAGTATCTTGAACTGCACATGACCCTGTATGTGAAAGAAGGAGTCTGTCTTGGAAGGAAAACACATTAGATGCCATGTGGGACCTGGTTGTTTCCCACTGACAAACTCTGCCTTTAAAGATCTTACTTCCCTTGATATAACAACCAGGCGATACCTATAACTTTCTTCCTCTTATACTGACAGCAATGATGGAATATACACTGCTGCTTTCACTGCTTATTAAAATAAAACTCAGAAAGGCAAAATGGCTCTCCCAAGTCACAGAGCTAACAAGAAGCAAAATTAAATTACAGAAAGAAGAATTCCTAAGTCACAGAAATATGCTTTTATTAGTGCTGTATTGATCATAGGTACAGTGGGTGTGCCCATGTATATGCTCATTTAACCTACATAAGCCACATAGGCAGAAGAAATGCAGAGATAGGTTTACATGTGGTTTTAAGCAGTGAGCTTTAAATATAGAATCCATTTCAGCAGCTGCATGTTGGTAACCTTTAGTATGTGTGAAGTGTCATGGAAAATAGATGTGATTTTGTCTTAAAATTGTTTTTAGCAAATGGCATGGATGCACAAAATGAAAACAAGATACATGTGGCTTGTACAAGTAGCACATCCCAAACAGTAAGACCAGACAACATACGCAAGAATGAAATTGCATTTATCAGTGTACAATGCTTTACTCTGTCACACTGCACATGTGCTATACTTCTGTGTGTTTACTGGCGCTCCACGACACCATGATATATTGAATGCGAAGACAGTTTGAAAAAGCACTGTACTTACATTTTTTCAGTGCTATGGGACAAGCACAAAACATGTACTCAATATTTTTTTTTCTTTTTTGATGGAACTGGGGATTAAACTCAGGCCCTCGTCCTTACCAGGAAAGCTCTTATTCCACTCAGCCATCTCCCCGATCCTAAATTTTTCTTGAAAGAATAAATCCATATAAAATGGAAAAAATGGCATGGTCAGGAACTATGAACACCAACACTCTGAATTTGGTGCTGTGCTTCCTTTTAGAACTCTTTGGTCATGCTTGAAAAGCACAATGGAAGATGGTAGGAACATCATAGGCATAATGGATTTTTTTTTCATTAGCATACTCAGTCGTCCATTGGCTTGAGTGGTTTTCTTAGAGTGTGTATAATTTGGAACTTTCCCAGGTGAAAGTAGACTAGCTTGCTACAAGTCATTAAATACATTATGTGCCAGAAGGACATATTGGATTTCCTAATATTTATGAAGTCATGTGGCTAAGTAGATGAGTTTGAGCAATGAAGTTGTAGTCTATGCAAAGTAAACTGATTTAGGGAAGAATTAAGGAACAAGAATAAAATTATGATTAATTCTAAATTACTATTTTAATTACTTAATAACTTAACATTAGTCTTCAAAGTTATTAAAATATCCCATTGATTTTCTATTTTTGTCTGTTCCTTTTGCTGTTCTATATACTATGATCTTTGAGATTACAGAGGTACAAAACCATTCAAACATGTTAAAATTGTTTCCAATATGAGCTTCTCTACTCTCCAAGTAGTTCCATTTCTCTCTCAAAAAGAAGATAGTTTTTGAGAAATTGAAAACAAAATACCTATGTCATTTGCAAACATCCTTTTCTTGAAAAACAAATGTTCATTATACTTGACTCAAGTTTTAAACCAATAGATTCAGTAACTTTGTTGAAGTTGGCAGCCATGTTCTATCTATGTGAGGCACAGAGTGCAATTCAGAAAATCAACTCTCATTAATATTTTAGAGTGTTTTGTTCCTAAAATTATATTCATTTTTGGCATCTGCATTCAAAAGTAACTTGTAGTTTGATCGATCCACTTTAATTTTAGTGTAAGCTCTGTAGAGAGTTGTACAGCCCCCTGGCCACATTATTTGCTGTTTCCAATTAGTCAGGTAGATCCTTTTGCATCTGTTTTCTAGACACCAGTAAGAGGGGCTTGCCTTGTGCGGTACTCAGATACTTGACAGTGTTCTAGAAAAAGCTGGCCCTACTGTTCTCTACTTCTTTTCTTAGTTTCTGCTTCTATTGCTGTTGTTTCACAGAGGAAACCACAGATGGGCCAAACATCTCTCGTGCCCTCTCCAGCCATCTTTGCTCTTAGACTTTCTGTGAAGTTCACCGGTGATTTCATAGACTTCCTTCCTCAGTCTCCCAGGAGGATGGATGAAAGGAGTCTTCCTGGGAAGAGCATGGCATCTCACAATTTGTTTTCTTATACAAGCTCCCTAAATGTTTGTGTTATGCACTAAGTCCAAGGTCACTGCAGAATTCAAAGCAATTGTTTCGTGATGGTTAGAATATACTCACACTCATGCTTAAAGAAGAAGGATTTGAGCTAATATGCCCAATCCAATCAACAGAAACCCAAATAAAATAGTATTTTGCGTGTTGGCCAGACAGCTCAGCAGACTACAGCGCCTGCTGCAGCAGAGCACAGAGGCTGGGGTCATGCTGTGCCAGCTCCTCCCCTGGGCGCTGAGATGGTGATTGAGACCGAACATGGTGGTGCACGCCTATAATCCCAGCACTTGGGAGGCTGAAAACAGGAGGATCACTGTGAGTCCAATATACCCAGTGAGATCCTGTAGACCCTGTACTAAATATATATATTTAAAAAATGGTGTTTTGCACAAAACAGCTTTGAAAGAAGTCAAACAACCTAATGCAAGCCCATCTGAAATGTTGATCTGCTTTAGAAAGTTTTCTTTAATTTGTCCACCTGTATGGAAAGATTTTGGTTGGAACTGCAATCTTATATATAAAACACTCTTCACTCTCCAAGTCTCACTCTCTTTTCTTCCTTTGTATACCACAGAATAACAGACTGAGAAAACATGCCTTTGAATTGAAAATGAACGACCTGACCTATTTTGTGCTGGCAGCAGAGACAGAGTCAGATATGGACGAGTGGATCCACACCCTCAACCGTATCCTGCAGATCAGTCCCGAGGGGCCCCTCCAGGGACGGAGAAGCATGGAGCTCACTGAGCTGGGGCTGGGTGAGTGTTCATAAGGCCATCTCGCTGTCTCTGTCAAGTGGGATCTGTGACTTGGGTGCATGTAAACTGCTAGTAATTACTGTAGCTATGAAGTCCAGCTCATACCCATCCTAGAGCTTGTGTTTTAAGGCATCATCTTCAATCTTTATACTGAGTCGTGGTGGTCACCACAGGTAGGAATGATCTTGAGTTGACTGGCAATGATTTGAAGCTGTCACCCAGAAAATATTATCAGGAGTCATCTATTATTAGCATCAAAAACATTGCTATATCTGATGGGACACAACCTATAAGTATTTTGTGGGCCTTGACCTTTCATTGCATTTAATTAGTATGTGTATAAGGAAAAATACACATTACTTCCTCATTGTTAAAAGTCAGCTTTCATTTATGCTTTTTTTTGCCATGCTGAGATCAAATTACATGTGAATATTCTAATAGTATGTGTACTAAAAGATACTTTTTATAAGATAGAAGAAACAATTTCCTCTGCCCAGTCTAATTCCTGAGAGGATTCTAACTCATTCTGAGCAAAGAAAGGGGAGTAACAAAGAGCAAGAAAGCATACAAGGGTACAAAACCAAGTCATGGATGGATAAAAGGCAAGCTCTCCTCCCACAGTCAGCCACAGTACGTGAAATAAATTTATGTTAAGGTATATGTCCAGGATCACAGTGCATTGGCAACTGAAGGACTTTGAAATTCAAGGAGCCTAAGTTTCATATGCTATAAAGTGAAATAGTCACAGGTGACTGAGGATGAAACTATTCTTGATTTCAGTACAACCTTGATGTGCCAGAGTAGATGTTTTATATTCAATTGTTATTGTCTTCGTAATGATCAACTAGAGCATTAACAGTGTCCAACAGACATTAAATAATTGAGGCTCCAAGGAAGGTACTAGATGAAGTGAACTGAAAGCGAGAATTATCAAAAATATAGACATATTTTTAAATATATACATATTATGAAAACCTTAGCATGTATTGTTGAACAGATCAAGTCATCCCCAACTATACAGAAAGTGCTAGAAAGATCCAAACACCTTATCATCACACTATATTATCACGTCTATGTTCTAGGCTATTGCTTAGAACAATGGAGCACTGGATACAGGATGAAACAGACGGAGGCACGCTCATGTCACTCTGAGCTCTTGAGTCTAACCTTGTTTTATGTCTCTCAGGCTGCAAAGATCTATGACTCACATTATTTAATAACCTGTCTTGGTGTATCTTTTCAAGATCCGCTGGAAAATTCTGTACCTTGTGAATGTATGGCAGAAGAAACAGACTCTTCAGAGAACAGCCTACACCCAGACTTTGCAAAAGTAATAAAGTTGACATTGTATTTGCACATGAATTTGAGCTGCTTGTTACTTATGGGTTCTAGGCAAAGAGTGAAAATGCTTTCTTTTAAGAGTTAGTCTAAGGGCCCTCAAGTTAGCTCAGCAGACTAAGTGCCTGCTTAGGCAAGCGCAGGGCCTGAGGTTCAATACCCTGCACCACATGCCGAACCAGCCCCACCCCCAGGCATGCTGAGCCAGCCACCGAGACTGGGTGTGGTGGCTCATGCCTGTAATCCCAGTGCTGGGGAGGCTGAAAACAGGAGGATCACTAGGAATCTGAGCTGCGTAGTTAGACCCTGTACCAAAAACATGAAAAGAAAAGTGTTAGACTGAAAGACTAATTCAGAACTTTCCATTAATGTGTTTTATTTCAAAGGTACACAGAGCTCAAAGCTCAAAACATGCTTTTCCAGATCTTCCAAGTAAAAGTGCCCGGCCTTAAGACAGTGATAGTACCTAAGGGGTTGCTTTTTAGCCACATGAATGTGGCCAGGCTGGATCGGGATATGTGGACCCCAAGGTGTAACGTGGTTTTCTCTGCAGTACCTCACAGAAACAGAAGAGAGTGTCAAAGCGACTCGAAACTTGGAGAGATTGAATCTGTTCTCACTGGATCCGGATATAGATGTGAGTTATTGTTCTTTCTGACCAGATGTGAACTTGACCTGCACAACTAGGGATTCTGATTTACAATTTCTTTTTTATGATAAGTGGTGACTAAAGCTTTCAAAACATTTTTTAGACCTTGAAACTTCAAAAAAAGGATCTTTTAGAACCTGATTTTGTGATCAAACCCTTTGAAGAAAAAGCCGCCAAGAGAATCATGATCATTTGTAAAGCTCTCAACTTAAATCTTCAGGGATGTGTTACAGAGAATGAAAATGACCCAGTAACAAATGTAAGTTTCTCTTATGCTTCACCATAGACCACTCATCCAAAATCACACCATCCTAATCAGAATTTTTCTATTTCTGATAATTTCAGGCACTGGCTTCACACCTAGTGCACCAAGGAGTATGTTCCCAGCATTTTCCCACAAAACAAAAGTCCACAAATTCTAAGTGGAATTATGCGTGTACTACCATAGAACTTTCATTTTCATTTAAAGAAGTGTCATTACAGGGTCGGTGTTCTGGAACTTACCCATGATATCAGCCCAGTGATTCAGAGTTTCCTAATGTGTTCTGTCCTCTTAGCGGTACCAGAGATGGCTTTTAAAGTGACATTTTCTTTTAACTTTTATATTTGTCTTCACATCTGTTACAGAAAAACAAAAGCTAATAAATCAGTCCTGTTGTTTCACAATATTGTTGCTTAGGCAAAGAATAATAGTAAATCAAGTAAAGTAATATGAGATAGATTTTAAATAAAGAATGGTTCGCATAGTATATGCAAATACAGAAATTACTAAGGGCTTTACCTATACTTGGGAACACCATGCTGCCATTGAATTTGTAGAAGATTCCTTCTCCTACTAAGTGACCTGTCTCGAGAACTTTCTATTAAGGTTCTAGTGGATAATTCTGGATTGATTACAAATGTGCTCATGGGTAGGGGCATTTTATAAGCATAAACATTATTAAGGAATGAACTGTAAAGAAAAAAATAAAAATTGCTCATAATCCAACCATCAGGCTAAATCACAGGTAATTACTTGGTATATTTCTTTTCATTCTCTTTCAATGCATTTTGTTCTAATTTCTAATAAATCATCCCTGACTTATATCTTTAACCTCAAAAAAGAACTCTGATTTCCAGATCCTTGAGACAAATAAAAGGTAAGGACAGCACTGCTTTTTCACTGTAAGCCAGGTGCACACAATCCTACAACTTTCCACTTATTGTACAGTGAAACTAACCTGGCGAGTTGTGACAGGCAATGGTTAGCAGAAAGAATGAACTCTTTCAGAAACATTTCTTCAACACCCACTAGCCTGAGTCTTGAGCACCTTGACAGTTCTCTTCAAGCTTCCTAGCCCTGGAGCGTGTCCACACCGTGGACCTCCATATTTAATGAGGAAACTCTAAGAAGTTGTGCTTCTGACTTTCCATCTTAGGAGATGTGCCATGTCAGGTTAGAGATTGCCCTCAGGCTTCCCTTGGTAAATGGGGTTAATAATAGGATATATTTCAAAAGGCTACGTGTTGATTAATGTGGTAATATATGGAAAATATGTAGTGCTCAGGGCAAAGTAAATATATTTGTAAAATATTCACTGTTGTCTAAGTAGCTTTGAAAGTAAAATAGCTTCGAAATTACACATGCAAGACGTTGATATTTTCCTGTTATATATGACTTCTTGTTGCCAAGTCAGCTAGAATGGAAATGTTACCAGTAAGAGCCTTGCCCCAGAATGAAGGTTTTTTTTTTTAATTTTATGGCTTTAATTCTGTTCTAGATGTGAGTAAAAATGAAAATAAAGTTTATTCATTCTTTAATACTTGGTGTGCTTTTGAGCCAGATTTTAACTCTTGAAAAACAGTAGGGAAGAAGATAAACAAGATGCCCAGTCTCTTGATTATTAGATTTTTTTAAAAAGGATGGAGAGTAAGCAAGAAAACAAATTAACCCTGCATGCTATGCCGGTCCAACCCCCGGGGTACGCTGAGATGTTGAATTAAGATCGGGCATGGTGGTGCCCGCCTGTAATTCCAGCGCCTGTGAGGCTGAAAACAAGAGGATCACTATGAGTCTAATTTGTGCAGTGAGACTCTGTAGACCCTGTACTAAATATATTAAAGAAAAAAATAATAAGACCAACTCACAGTTCTTTACAAAATCAATACAGAATGTTGTACTGCAGGGAACTGAGGACAGGGTTGAGTTGGATGGGTGGTCATGAAGGCCTCTCTCAGGAGTAATATTTGAACAGAGAATATTACAGTTTTAGGGGAATAAAAAGACAGATCAGGAAAAAAAATTTTCTAGGGAATAAAAAGAACAAGTGCAGATGCCCTGAAACAGGTGGGTATTGGCAAGTTCCAGGAACAAGACAGGAAGAAAGAGCAGATCAAAACACAGTGAGAGAAACAGTAGGATCAGATGAGCTATGTAAGCCCGCAGATTTGTCCTTAGGGTGAGTGGAGACTAATCAACAGCTTACAGCACTGTAAAATAGTGTGGCCTAATTTGTGCTTTATAAAGATTCCATCAGAAGAGTGAATTAGAGGAATTCAGAGGTGATCAGAGAGGCCAGATCGAAGGCCACCATGAATAGTGGTTATATGGTTTCAAAGAGGGCTACAAAGAAGAAGAAAGAGACATAAATATTTACTTGTGACTGTCCTGACATGCTTTCCTGGTGGACTGACATACTGAATAACAGAAAAGGCAACCACAGGATGAGTCCTGTGTCATTTCAGTAAGTGATGGTACCATATTCTAATTGGAGCAAGAACAGATTTGGAGGATCCGGGTCAAAAATACCATGTGGGACATGCAGTATTAAGTCAGATAAGTCTATTAAATATCCACATAGAGAAATGTTCTGAGTGGATTCATATGCAAGTTTGGACCCAGAGGAGTGACAGTGAATGGAGCAACACACTGGGGCCTAGTTCAGGCAGCGACCAAAGGCCGATCATCAAAATAGATAAGTGGAATGGGCCAGCGAGATAGCTCAGCAGTCTAAAGTGCCTGCTTAGGCAAGCATAGGCAGGTGCAGGGGACTGCGATTCGATCCCTGGTACCACATGCCTCGCCAGCCCTACTCTCAGGGTGGGCTGAGTGGGAAAAAAAAAGATAAGCGGAAGCAGGGAGGTAGATCTTTTTCAAATGGGAAGAGAATCAACATGTGGAAAGAGAGGGAAGGGGAGAAGAAAATGAAAGAAGAATTGAGCTGTGTTATGTATTGTGCACCAGCTCCCAGCAAGGAATATAAGTGTCATGTAATAGTAACATGGAGTAATAAAACAGAAACTGAAAGAAAGAATGTAAATAAAGAAGGGGTCATGTATGCTACATGTAAGAGATGAGTGGAGAAGGAACTTGTAGGGAACGGAAGTAAACCAAGAGTGAGTCAACTTCATGGAATAGTCGCAGTTGCTCCTTAACTTGAAGTCAGAGAGGAGTGTGATAGGGCTGCCAGAACAGAGGATGCCCGCAGTACAGCTGAGTGGCAGCTGCAGCAAGAGCTGTTTCCAAGCAATGAAAAGTGGTAGGAGAAGCAATTCATCCTGCCTTCATGCAGGATTTAAATTAAAAACAAAACAAAGTCCCAGAAGCTTGTCTTTAATAAAAAGAAGAAGAAGAAGAAGAAGAAGAAGAAGAAGAAGAAGAAGAAGAAGAAGAAGAAGAAGAAGAAGAAGAAGAAGAAGAAGAAGAAGAAGAA
>NW_004524672.1:3696956-3718589 GCF_000260255.1 Octodon degus
GAAGAAGAAGAAGAAGAAGAAGAAGAAGAAGAAGAAGAAGAAGAAGAAGAAGAAGAAGAAGAAGAGAAAGAAAGAAAGAAAGAAGAAAAGAAAAGAAAGAAAGAAAAGAAAGAAAAGAAAAGAAAAGAAAAGAAAAGAAAAGAAAAGAAAAGAAAAGAAAAGAAAAGAAAAGAAAAAAACTCTTTGGAAACTTCAGTAAAATTTAATCCAGATCATAGTGCCACTACTATGTCACCTTATTAAATAAAAATTATATGTACATATTTTTTATCCAGCCCATCCTGACATGCAAAAAAAAAATCAAATTAAAAATCAGACATAATGGGCCTTTGTTCCCATGCCAAGAGCATATGACTCTGTCCACGTGGATTCTTTTCTCTGTGTTAAGATGCCCATTCCAGTACTAAGTGTGCGTCTGGGTCAGCCTTACAAGCCAGGAGCAATGCCAAGCTCCGAGAATAGCTTTCTTGTGCCCTTTCATATTGGGCAGGCCATGCAGTTTAGATGACCTGGGGTGTTGTGGGGTGTTGTGCATGCTTGTTTTTAATTCATCTTGCAGTTGATGCCAATGTTAAACAAAACTAGAAAGTTACACCCTTACGAATAATTTCGTTGTGCTTGTAATCCACAACACAGAACAGCCTCACCTTCATGCTGAAGTTTATCACTTAATGACATTGTCTCTGAAAATCTTCGTATGTATATTCAGTGACGCCTTTTTAACATAACTTTTTTAAAAATAAGCCCTTTATTCTTAACTCCATGAACATGTTCAAAGTAACTGTACTATTTCTCCACATTATTGAAGAGCCAGTGACTACAGCTAATGAATGAGCACTTGCAACTGCCTTGGAAGAAAGTTTTTCATGATAATAAAACAATATTTGACAGTATGTAATTTTTTAGTCAGTAAGTTGAATACCAAATTAAGTTGATTGTTTCATAGCATAAAATATTTCTTTGAAAATAAGAACTGATTCTAAAAATCTGAATAAAGCTTGTTCAAACAGAGCTATATTTACAACGTGGCATTCTTGAATTTTTAAAACTGAATGCAAGCCTAGGAAACCTATGACTTAATCTGCTAGACTTTGAAGGTACTTTGTTAAATTAGACTACATTGAAAAGCCAAAAATTAAAAAAATAAAATTTGACAATTATATTTCAAAGGTGGATTGGAAGAAATAAATGAATCACCACATGAGCTTTAATTTCTGATGGGTTATCAAAGTAGGTAATTTATTTCCAATCACTAAACAAAAATGAAAGTCAAAATGCAACAATTTAGCAAAAATAATGAGGATTTTATTTTCTGACCTTCAAAGTGTTTTGAATTCATACATGCCTGGGTTACAGTCTTTTAATTTTGCATTCTTAAATTCTTGAAGACTATCCCTACCTCAAATCTAGAGCTTTTCTGAGCAAATTAATTTGACACAAGAACAGGTTTATTGCATAATTGCATCTTTTCTTTAAACATGTATTGAATTTTATTTTATATGTATAATTATATTTCTAAGGGAAAGGGAGCTAGCAAGTACTGCTGCTATTTGGAATTGAACTAGTAACCCTGTCATAAGCTAATTGTGCTACTAGATTTCAAGGGAGGGAAGATACTCGTTCTATTGTTAATGAGGCCCATAGCCATGTGTGAGCCTGTACAGTAACGCACTCGGTCATTATGTGCTCTCTTTGTATAACCTCCTTGTTGAAAGAATGCTGGCAGATGACAAGTATCAATTCAAAATTAAGCAGCATGAATAAAAGTAAAAAAACATTTTGTAGGCACAAGTCATCATTAGAGTTGGTGGTTAATTACAGCACTATAGTATTTCCTATATGTGCATATATTATGCATATTTTCCATATATATGTAAACATAATTATATGAAACTATCTGTACATATGTACTTCAGTCTTTACTGACTGTTATACTTGAATGTTTTTTCTACTCTTCTTTCTTTAATCCATTCCCCTTTTCTGTGACATTCTGGCAGCATTTTAAAATTTTACCACTTTGCTTTGTTTGTCTTTTCTCTCCAAGGCTGGCCTGTAGGTCAGTAGTAGAGACACTGAATGGCATGAATGAGGTTTGAGTAAAATCCTATAGCACATAAAGAAAGTGTATTGTGAGGCATCTCCACCCTGATTTCCGTAGTAGTTGATTCAGTCTACACTCCCACCAACAGTTAAGAAGTGTACCTTGGGCCATCCAAATAGCTCAGCAGATTAAAGCGCTTGCAAGAAGGCACAGGGGCTGGGGGTTCAATCCCCTGGCCTGCCATGCTAGCCCCACCCCCAGGGCACACTGAGACGGCAATTGAGACTGGGTACGGTTTCACGCGCCTGTAATCGCAGCTCTTGGGAGGCTGTAAACAGGCAGACCACTATGCGTCTGATCTAGTAGTGAGGCCCTGAACATCCTGTAGACCTTTCCCTGAAATATAAAAAAATAAAAATAAAAATAAAAAAGAACAAGAAGTATACCTCTTCCTCTATAGCGTCTCCAGCACTTGTATTTGGTTGACTTCTTGATGACAGCCATTCTTTCTAGGGTGAGATGGAATCTCAATGGTTGTTTGTTTGTTTGTTTGTTTGTTTGGGTTTTTTGGCAGAACTAGGGATTGAACTCAGGCCCTTCCACTTGCCAAGGAAGTGCTTATTCCACTGAGCCATCTCCCCAGCCCCTCAGTGTTGTTTTAATTTTCATTTCTTGAATGGCCAATGTTGAACATTTTATTATATATTTATTTTCCATTTGTATTTCTTCAGCTAAGTTGTGTCTGCATGTTTTAATCTGCTCCAGTGATTGACCCCGTTCGACTCAGCTATTCTTCTTCCCAGAAGACTTAAAAACATCATGCCATAGCATTATGTGTGTGTCAATATTTATAGCAGCACAATTTGTAATAACTAACTTTTGAAACAACCCAAATGTCTATCAACCAAGAAATGGATAAAAAAAAAAGATGAAGTCTTTTTATACAATGATGTACTACTCAGCCATAAAGATAAACTTGAGACTTTTATAGGTAAATGGATGTACCTTCAGACCGTACTCATAAGTGAAATAATTCAGACTCACATGTGTAAACATCATAGTGTCTGGTGTGAGAAACTGAAAGAGTAAATAAGATCCAAAATGTACAGTAGGTATAATGACATGGGAAGAAAATATTCAAAAGAAAAAAATACAATGGAGGAAAAAGGAAAGGAAGAGAAAAGGGAAAAAAATAAGATAGTTATACTGCTAGTTTCTCTTAGTTGATTGAAAAGAAAGTTTGTGCAATTATTTGGAGAATGTTTTAAGTTCATATCTTACACTCTGGCTGCTTTAAAGATAACAATATGCAATATATTAACTATTGTTATTGTCCTACTAGTTTGTTATGAAATTTTGTTTTACTTCTTTCAAAAAAAAAAAGTAAAATAAAATAACAGCTGGCCATATAGCTTAGCAGATTTAAGCATCTGCTTAAGCAGACACAGAGGCTGGGGTTCGATCCCCGGCATGCCATGCTGGCCCCGCCCTCCGGGATGCACTGAGATAACAATGGAGACTGGGTGCAGTGGTGTGCACCTGCAATCCCAGAGCTTGGGAGGCTGAAAACAGGAGAATCACCACTAGTGTGATCTGTATAATGGGACCCTATATACCCTGTAATGTACTAAGTACAAAAAAGTCATAAAATAAAGTATTAATACCTTCATTTTTCTTTTTAAAAGAAGAGTAAAATAAATTTCTATCTTTTTTATAAGCAGTTCCTTCTCTCCCACTTCCACCTCTGGCAGTTGGTATTTGTCAAGAAACTGTTCTGTTTCTCTTCTCTTTGAGTTGTGGCATAAGCAAGAGTCCCATAGGAAAGAAAGGCTTAAAGGCCAGCCAGATAGCTCAGCGGATTAAAGCGCCTGCTTAGGCAGATGCAGCGACCAGGATTCGATCCCCAGGATGTTGTGCTAGCCCCGGCCCAAGGGCACACTGAGATGGCAATGAAGACTGGGCATGGTGGCAAATGCCTGTTATTCTAGCTCTTGGGAGGCTGAAAACAGGAGACTCACTACGAGTCTGATCTGTGTAATGAGACCCTATAAACCCTGTACTAAATACAAAAAAAAAAATAAAAAAAAAATTAGAAAGAAAAGCTTAAAGATCCAGATCTCTTGCACAATCATTTTGACTAGGTTCAAAACTCACATGTCCATCAGCACTGGGATGCTTCACAGATGACTTTCAATGTCCCATTCAGACTTGATCTTTGTATCTTATCACTGAGTGATGTCATTGCCGTCCACTTATGTTCCTTTATTCCCAAACATAACGATTTGACTTTTCATGCCTGTGTGCATCCTTTCTCCAATCACTGAACACACACATCAGCTAACCCATGGGTCAATAATCAAGCAGTGGACTGCCAAGCACCTTGGCTAAACGCTGTTATTGTCTCCAATATGCCTTTTCCCAAAACACCTCCTAACTAATTTGTTGCCTCCGCTGCAGTGCCACTGTACGAGTCTTTTCCTGTGTCCCTTCATGTCTTTATATGTCTTTGCATACATCACTTACTCTACTTCTTCCAACCAATCTGTACTGCATTCCTACTTTTATAGCCTCAACCAAGAAATCTCAATATTTATTTTTATCTTCCATTGCTTTTCCACTTTCCCTCGGCTTTTCATCTTCCCTTTATTTCTCATCCTCAGCTTCTTTCCTGACATTTGGGAAGTGGTTAAAGGGGAAGCTCGAAGCTTGTAGTTGGGTAAATATTCAAGAACTCTTGAGGGTGGGGAACAGAAAACTAAGTGGGGTGCCCCTGGATCTGTCTGGATGCAGGCTCAGGGTAGTTCAAGGAGGCATGAAAAATAAAGCTAATGAGGTTGGGGGAGTGGTTACTTTAAAAACAGTCAGTAAGTTAATTGCACAAAGAAGTAAAGAGATTAAAGGCAATGAATTCCAGATTCTTCACTATTGGAGGACACACAATTATGAAAGCCAGAAAGGTTAGAAGGAGCCTTTGACTGTTTTAATTGGAAAAGAAAGTATCAACATGATCGCTTCTCGGCCTTTTGGCTAAGATCAAGTGTAGAAAGTATCAACATGAACCCATTTATTTACTTTTTAAAAACCTTTCATTTATTTGTTTATCTGGTACAGGGCCTCCCTACACAGCTTGGACTCATAGTGATCCTCCTGTCTTAGCCTCCCAGGGCTGGGATTATAGGTGTGTACCATTACGCCCAGTTTCGGTGGCTGACACAGCATGCAGTACCAGGGATCAAACCCGGGTCTCTGTGCTTGGCAGACAGGTGCTTGGACTAACTCCCAGCCCCCCAATTTTTAAGTAGATATTGAGAGAGAGACAGACACACACAGAGAGAGATACTTATAGATATACTTCAATATTGCTAGCATATAGATATTTGTGGGGTTTTCCCTTCATGTAACTATCAAAAAGTTTTCAAAAATTCAAAATAAGGGGAAAATAGTCAATATCTGTTAAAAACAAGAAGAAACCTCAACTGAGATAGGAGCTCTTATTAAGAAGCTCCATTTCTCTCTCTGGCAACAGATCTTACCAATTCAATGTCTACTGAGCTTCTCCCCACACTGTTGGTACACCTAGATCATCCACCAAGGTACTGGGCATCTGGAACAGCAGCAAAGAAGATTTGCTGTTACTAGTATTCCATCAAAGTATAATTAAAAACTGCAAATTGGCTGTACAGTGAAATATTTCTCAACGCCTTCTAACTTCTAGGATTCTGGTGCATATCACCTCGGGCCCAAGAAGACTGAGGGGACAGGTGTGTTTGGAAGATTTAAAGAAAATAGCTGGAAAAAGTTGTATGCCGTGGGTTTAGTGCCACATAAGGCAAAGACTACCTAGTGGCAAAGCTACATAAAGAAACGAAAAAAGTGCAGCCCTGGGGTCGGAGGCACCTGCGTGGAAGAGGTCCTGGCTGCTACTCGCTGAGCCAAGGACAGCGTCTTTCTGCTTGTGTTGTACCTTGTGCTTGGGCAATGATGTCTGAAGAAGGCTGCCACGCAGGTTATGGTTATCTGTCAAAACCATCTGTTCTTTTTTTTCCCACGCAGATTGAGCCTTTTTTTGTAAGTGTGGCACTTTATGACCTCAGAGAGAGCAGGAAGATTTCTGCTGATTTTCATGTGGATTTAAACCATGCTGCTGTCAGACAGATGCTCCCAGGGGCTCCCGTAGCTTTGGAAAATGGCAATATTGACACCATCACTCCAAGACAATCAGAAGAGCCTCACATCAAGGGACTTCCAGAAGAATGGCTGAAGTTTCCAAAGCAGGTTGCACTTTTGTTTACTTTGGATGGGGCAAAAAATTCTTACTCCAGTGTTTTTTTGTTGTTTTTTTTGCAGAACCAGGGATTGAACTCAGACTCTTGCTCTTGCTGGGGAAGCACTTAGTCTACTAAGCCATCTCCCTGGCCCCTTATTCCAGTGTTTTTACCAAAACATCACATACAAGGGACAATCTCTCAAATAAAAATTTCTTAAAATTGTCCTTTTAAAAAACAAATTATGTTTTTAAATATCTTCATTGTGATTTCTCAGATGTTTATCAATTGCTTCCTTTGTACCTAGGCTATATTTTCTGTAAGTGATCCACATTCTGAAATTGTTTTGGTGGCCAAAATCGAAAAAGTCCTGATGGGCAACATTGCAAGTGGGGCTGAACCTTACATTAAGAATCCAGACTCCAACAAGGTAATGAGTAATTTCCTTTTCTTTCCTTCTTTTTTTTTTTCTTGTTTGAGTAATTTTCTTATAAATAATTCTAAATCCTTCAGCCTGGAATGGAAGCACAAGCCTGTAATCCCAGCACTTGGGAGAGAGAGGCAAGAGGATAGCAAGTTTAGGCCCAGCCTAGAGTAATTTAACAACTTAAAAAGACGTTGCCTCAAAGTTTCTGTTATATGAAAACCCAAACTAAGGATAAAGAGAAAAGGAAAGATAGACAGTAGGAAGCAGTGAGATAGGCCTTTCTCAAATGGAAACAGGAACAAGAGATGAAGGGGAAAATGATGAAAACAGGATTAAAATGTGCTATGTGTATGTAGCAGCTCCATGCAGGAATGTAAACATGTACTGCAAACACATACCAATAAAAAGTGAAGTTAAAAGGGGCTGGAGATGTAGCTCAATGCAAAGGTCTTGGAGTGTCTCCAAAAGAAAAAGTAAACAGTATTAAATGACTTTCAAGAAATTAAACCACACTGCCTTGCTGAATTAGGAAGTTTGATAGATACATGGCTTTAAATATTCACTTATTAGTGAAACCAAGACTCACCAGAAAACATTAAAGTATATATTTTTGGTTTATGTCTTTTTGGAATTAGTAATTTCTGACTTCTGAGAATCGATTGTTGGGGGGAAAAGTAGAAAAAATGTTATCCCAAGGATCAAAGTGCTATAATATTGAAAAATTAGAAACAATCTGAGTAAACATGACTGAATATAGTTTGCTAAATCTTCAGCAAAACCAGTGAGGATCATAGTGAAAAACTAAGATAAATGATTTTACACCAAATAATAACAGTTATGTAAAGACAGAAAGAGGAAAGGGAATAAGTATTTTGAACGTGGGAACTATAGATAGTATTTTTCTACTTTCTTATCTATTACCACAGTTTTAAGTAAGCAAACACTACTGTTTAATATAACAAAAATATAAAAACTAAATTCTTGCAAAATATATACTTAAGGACATTACTCATATGAGTTGAATTTAAGCAGGTATAACAGTTGAAGGAAGAATTTAAGATATTTATAGAATCCTTTAACTCAAAATCTGCCGAACTAAAGTGTCTAGGCTAAAAGAGTCACTAACCCAACCACCCACAGGAAGAATCCCTGTTCTGTGTTCATGCCCGCTTGCTACGTGACTCGCTTCTCCATTCGGTCCTGGATGTGATCCATCTAACCTGAGCAGTAATGCCTGAAATCTTATTGCTTGACCACAGTTTTGTCCCACCTTGTGCCCACCTGTGTGAGTTCCTGTGTTCCCCACCTTAGACCTGCCTCACCAGATGGTTTTGCTCTATAAAAATCTCTAGAAAAAGCAGCTTCCCAGGCAGCCCACTCAGGTCCCCCTTCTGACCCTCTCTTGGACAGGAGCTTTCTTTTCCCCCAATAAATATATTCTGCTGTTAAAAGAAATAAAAATAAAAAGTAAAGTGTCCAGGCTAAATCTAGTGTGGCTTCTGATTTTGTAAATAAAGTTTAGCTGAGACACAGGCACACATGCATTCGCTTAACGGACTGTCCTCTCACTACTTCCCTCCACCGCCACAGAAGTTGTGGACTGGAAAACCCTTTGTAGTTCAAATCCGCTGACTTCTATCAAATGAATAAAATGTCATATTAGACAGTGATTATACATTTGAAAATACTTTCAGGATGATAAATTCTTTTAAGTCAAAAAGAGAAAAGGGAAAGGAAAGGAAAGATTTGATCTTCCAAGGAAAGAGATTTTCTACATTAGGAATTAGCAAACTGAAAAGAAAAAAGAATGTGCTACAGCTGTTTGAACCCAGAGGGTGCTACTTGGCCCTGATAAAGGAGAATCCATGGTTGGTGAGCCAGAGTTCCACCAGGCTTTCACATGACACCACGCAGAAGTGTTTCATATGATCGTACCCGTACAGTTTCTATAGCACTGTTCCTAATCATTATTTTTATTTTTCTCTTCCTCAGTTTGCACAAAAGATACTGAAATCCAACAGGCAGTTCTGCAGCAGACTGGGGAAATACCGCATGCCCTTTGCTTGGGCTGTCAGGTGAGTTCATCACTGTGGAAGGGAAATACACCTGCGGTCAGCATTGGAAGCCTCAGTTTTAAACACTTTTGTGATAACTACAATTTGCAGTGTGCCCACAGCTAAGAGTAGCTAGTGCAGGCATCTCCAGAAACTTCCTGGAGACCCAAGCTTCCCGGAGACATGTTTCACAAGATAATTCAGTGCAACAGCTTGTGGTAAAGGGCCCTGATATGTGCCTCGGGGGTGTGGCCAGGGGAGCTGTATATTCCTGGTTGACTTTGGATCAAAGTTTATTATGTGTATTTGGTTTCACAAACCTTTCCTTACATATTCAGTTTGTCAAGCCCTTGACATCATGCTAACTCAAGAGCCTAATAAGCATAAAATTCCAAGGGCTGTACTCTGACTTCCGGGACAGTTTCATTGTTTTCACTAGAGCTCAAGTTTGTATGTGGATGTCAAAATGACACTGTCAAATTGATTATTTAAAGTTCTTTTCAATTTTGATACAAATGAGCATAGCCAATTTTACCCATACCCATTGACTCTGATAAAAAAAAAAAAAAAAAAAAACGCTGAGTTCTGGCTCTGGGGAGCTAGCTCAGTGGGCTAAGCACCTGCCTGGTGCACACAAAGACTGGGGTTTGATCCCCAGTACCATGTGCTGTGCTGGCCCTGCACCAAGCTGGCCACCAAAATCAGGTGTGGTGATACAGGCCTGTAATCCCAGGACTGGGGAGGCTGAGACAGGAGGATCACTATGATTCTGAGCTTCTTAGCAAGATTCTGCACCAAATTGATTAACTAATTTATTTATTACAAATTTAAAACACAATGCTGAGTTCTATGTGTAGTGATTCTGGAGTCATCCATCTGGACAAGTATCCTCTAAAGAACAAAATTTGCCATTAAGGTCTACTTTAACTTCAATTACGCTCATCTTCCTTGATAGCTTCTTGTCTTGATTAATATGAGAGTTTCTGAAAGCAAAACGAGCCTGTTCTAGACTCACAAAGAAAAAAACAGCAAAGGTCAACAACATGCAAACTGAATGAATTAAGAAGCCAGTTACAGTTACAGCACAGGACTGGTTATCAAGTGCTCATTTGAATGGGAGTAGTGGCATCCCAGCGATGATGGCTGAAGTCTGGGAAGAAGGGAGGACCTGTTATAAACAGCATTTTTAGATCATACAACTGACTAAAATGAGGAGTGTATCCAGAATAAACTCATCAGTATTTGTCATGATTTTGAGATCATTATTTGAAATTGGGGATAGGTACATACATGAAGAAGAAATGTGGAAGTTTGAGCAGCAGTTAAACCAAAGCAGACTCACACAGTCTCTAGAAATTAGTTTTCACTATGGCAGTTCTGTGACCACAGTGAAAGAGACCTTGGCTATACATGGTGGGCCACATCTATAATCCTAGCACTTGGGAGGCTGAGGCAGGTGGATCTCTGTGAATTTGAGACCAGCCTGAGCTACATAGTGAGTTCAAGGCCAGCCTGAGCTACATAAAAAATGAGGTCTGTCTCATAAAAATAAGAAACATGAATATTTCATGAATATCCTCTTCCATCTTTCACTATCAAGAAGGTCATAATGTACCATGTGAAAAGATGTTGTTTGCATGTACTGAGCACATTATGATACATGTAATTAATAGTTCACTGAGCAAACATTTTCATAGTGATAAGCAATCTCAGAGCTACTATGGAAGTTATTACTACTATAATTATCGAAACTTGCATATGGAAATCAAATTCCCCTCAACCAGTCCCTATTTCCAATAAATTTGGGTCAATGTAGAATGACATGGGAAAAAGAAACAAAAGAATTTTCTGTTCTTGAAAGAACCTGAGGAGTTGTGAGAAATGGTAATCTTGCTCTGAAGTTGACCCATACAATAAGACACAGGGAAGGCAGATGAGTTTTCCAGAGAGGTTGAAAATCTTATGAACTATTGAAGTCATTATTCCTAGGGAAGGAAAGCCAACAAAACCATGAGCTTCTGCTGTGTGAAAGCCTAACTAGTGCTTTTGGTTGCATCCTCAGAAACAGTGCACATTGCCAATTTATGTATAAAAGTATATGAATTTCATTTACATAAACTTCTCTGGCAACTGAAAAAAATAATTAGGAATATAGTTTTACAGAGAATGTTATATCATTTGGTTTATCTAGCTACAAAAAAATGCAGGGTCCAGCCAAATTGCATTTTTATTTACCTTCATGATGTAAAACCTGCTTAAATAAGGTCATAATCTGTGGCAGGCTGGCATTATTCATATCATTTTGACATAAGAACTTCCTGGTCTACTTGAATACCTTTGTGATACTGCACATTCTCTGGCTATTTTTCCTTTCTTTCATGGTACCTAGATTGTAGTTTCACACTTAGCTTTGAGTATCTTCTAAGACATTTTGATCTTTCAAGACAACTGTATCTAAGAGTAGCCCTGACAGTGTTGTTTATCAACATCTTTCCCCCGTAGAATCATCCCACACAAGATAGTACACGCAGACACTCATTGCTGGAAACATTTTAGTCTAAGTGAATCTACTGAATGTTCTTCTATTTGGTCCCAGCTGTGTGGGCATTCTGTAGCCAAAAGTCCCAAAATAGGAATGGAGAACATAGACATGCAGTGGCATAAGACTTGTATTTACCCTCTATGATTCGGGAAGAAAGCGTCTTGACAAATGTGTTTGCTGCAAATGGAATTCTTCCAAGTTCCATTCTTCTGTATCTTTGCATCTCTTTGCTCATCACCCTGAGAATCATGAGTGCCTAAGTCCATGCCAGGATTTCCTTCTTGATCTCCTTTGCTTTGTTTCATTTGATATTCTGAATAGGCTAGCACAATGAATGCTGAGCTTTCTTTGAGATGAACCAAAGTTAACACTAAGAATTTTATTGTTCAACTGTACATGCAAAGAAAGTGTACCCTGCAGCTATTCCAACACCCACTACCATGGTTGTCTAACCTCAGTTTGAATCCTTTCAGTAACAAAGACCACAGTGTGTGCAATGGTTTCTTTGGTCTCTCCTTGAGTAGCTCTCATGATCAGATCATTCTTTTCTAATTCTTAAGCTACCTGACAACCATTAAGCTCTTTTTTTTCCATAGCCATAAAAATGCATAATTCTTCATATATGGTTTGCCTACTCACACTGTCTATGATTGAAGCTATCAGGACTCTTAAGGTGCTTTTCCTTTTGTTTAACGCTGGACTCCCTTATGTTGTACCCCCAAATGCTATAGCTCTGAGCGTCTCACAGTATACTAATCACTGCCCAGCTGTAGCAGTTGGACACAGCAGCTGATATCACAGTCATGCCATCCTGATGCCATCTGCGTGGATGACTCAGTCCTGGGGCCTCTTGCCAGTTAGTCCCAGGGATCAAAGCCACCCCATGGAGCTATGTTGTTCTTTCCTTCCGTGAGAACCAGTGGCCAGGGTAAGGGAGTAATTTCCAAGACAGAGCTGTGGATAAAGGCAACCCCAAGTTAGGTAACACATATCTCAATATATTTGAACTCACTGCTTCATATAAAAATTATTATTCCACTCACTTTAGCTTCCTCTCCTGCTGGGAAACAACACTAGTTTCAACATCACACACATTTGAATAGAAAGTCAGTATTCTATTCAATGAAACTTATTTCCAAATTAAGCTTTTTTGCTGTATCTTCCCAGTGTTATTTGACAGAAAGTTTCCTTTTATTTCTCTTAGTCAGTACTTAACAGAGAAATGAGGGGACAGTCTGAAGGACGCTAAACATACAATTCTGATGAATTTCTGGCCCATAGACCATGTCACACTAAAGTTCTGTGGTCTGGTATCCACTTAAATGCTATATCAGCCCATATTTTGAAATATTTGGTTAATTTAAAGAGTGAAAAAATAGCCTAGTAAAGATCCTTCAGTTAGAATTAAAAATTCAACATTTCTCTAATATTGAAGCAAAAGCAATTATAGGTAAATCTAATTCTTTTTCAAACACACAACTTCTGATGAGGAATAGGGAAAAAAGAACTGAAACATAAGCATACTATAAATGAAGTATTGCCTCACATTGTTATACTATTTGAACAACAACAAAAAAAAAAAAAAAAAAAAAAAAAACTTAAAACTTTTAACTGAATTCATAGGGTTCCAGTGAAATGGATCCAGGAAGAACATAATGGGTCTGGTCATGGTATTCTCCTTATTTAAAACAAAAATATGACTCATCTCCTCCATATTTTTGGTCTTAAAAGTTAGGACATGGGCCTATTTATTTCCACAAAATATTTTGTGAATCTCACCCTCTATGTACAAATTCATTCCAGTTGTGTTATTGGTGTCGCCCACAGAGAAAGGATGCTAGCTTGTCCAGGTTTGAAATACCTTGAGGCCAGGGAGATAACTCAGCAGCATAAATGCCTGGCTGGCTAGTGCAATGTCCTGAGTTGGATCCCCACTATGAAAAAATTAAGAAATAAAAACTAAAATAAAAAATAAAGTACCTTGAGGAAATAATTTAAAAAGCATAGTATGTTCTTACTATTCTACACTACTCTAAGGTCTTTATGTAAGTTACTAAATGTAAGACATTTATTTTTTTAAAGTTGTAATGTGGACTGATGTCACTTAAAATGTAAAATTTAATATAAGAAGTGAAGTAAAGCAAGTATAGTGTGTAAATGAAACTTGTGTCAAAAGCCTGTTTCCTCTTTTTATTTTGTAAGTTCCTATAGTTTCTTCCACTATAAATGAGACATTTCACCTTATAAACACAATTCTATGAGAAGTAACAAGATACCAACTTGAATAACTGTTATTTTCTTTAAGGTCAGTATTTAAAGACAACCAGGGAAATGTGGACAGAGACTCAAGATTTTCACCACTGTACAGACAAGAAAGTAGCAAGATTTCAACTGAGGACCTCTTGAAGCTGGTGTCAGACTACAGACGGTATGATTCCTAGACACTCTTGAAATTAACAGTGTCAGGCACACTGCCACCTTGGACTTGTTCTCAGTCCATGGATGTATCTGAGTCTCAAATGTCTGGCTAGAAGAGGTCAGCTGGGGCAGGAGAATCCATTTGCATGGGACTTAAGTAATGGCCAGTTGGTGCAGCCATTGCCTGGGAGTTTGGCTGGATCTCTGGGCTGTGACCTTGGTGACCTTGGTTCTTTCCCATAGGAGCCTCTTCATGCCTTGCTTTGACTCCCTTCTGGCCAAGTAGCTAAATTCTAAGAATCTAGTGTCCTTAGGGATAGGAAATGACCACTGCCAATCTCTTGAGACCTGGCCTTGAAAGGGTGGCAGGACCATTTCTGCCGTAACTAAATATCAATGTGTCACAGAACCTAGATTCAGTGGAAGGGAACACAGACACTTGTCAAAAATAGGAGTTCTAAGGAACTTTAGGATGATATTTTAGAATTTTAGGGAACAATTAAATTGCAATGAAGATGATCAATTATTATATTTCTGTCACTCAAATACTTTAGAAGAGGTAGCAGTGATTATTGCTAAGAGAAGAAAAATGTAAAACATACATTTTTAAATGAATCACAATGCATCAGCATCTGAAGACGGGCGTTTCGCTGGGCTGCGTATCTTAAACTGTTAGTCCTAAACCGTACAGCATTCTTGTGCCCTTTCCAAATATTACCTCTCTGCCTCTCTCACCTAAGACTCAGCAATGTCCTCCCAATTAACTTTGTTTATTCAAAACAAAATGATGCAATGTCATTAAATAAGAAGAATTTCTGTTTTCCACAACCTCAATAGAAAATAGATCAGTCTAGAAGAGGAAATCTCCTTTTTTAATTATTGGTAAAAAATAAACTTTAAAAAAATAAAAGAAAGATGAGAAATAAGATCTTGGCAGTGGCGCTGGCTTCTCCTGGTAGGAGCAGGCCATATCCCTTTTTATTCATTCAACATCCTGGTCAAATGCCATGATGTTAGCAAGGCTATGCAAGCCATTGGTGAGAGTTAAGGGTGCGTCCTGCCAGCACAAGGAAGCATGTTGCCCCAAAACAGTAGGCAGAAAGGTTTTGAGAGTTCTGATAGAATCCAGAGGAAACTTTGGCACAATTCGTGTTATCAGTGAATGGCAGAGTGGGTTGTCGCTGCGGCAATGAAGAGTCATTTAGGGTTGATGGTGCAACACTGATGTCTTGGTTACTTTTCTCTCACGGCTGGGACAAAATACCTTATGCCTAAAATAAGGAAGGAAATGTTTGTTTAGCCCAGTTTGTGGAGGTTTCAGTCCATTACCAGCTGGCTCCATGGCAGGGTAGCACATGGAAGAGGGCAGCAGTTCAAAGTGGCAGAAGACAGCAAAACCCACAAGAGCAGAGGGGGAAAACAAGCCTCTTTTCCTCCCTTATGTTATAAGCAACACACCCACCCTAGGGCAGGGGTAGCACTCACAGCATCTCCCTGCCCTCCTCTTGCACAGGCTCAAGATGTCCACAAAGTGAGGCCCCTGACTCCTCGCTAGGTCACTTATCTAAGCTGCTAAGCTTCTCAAGTTGTCACAACAAACAACATCCTACAGGGATAAGGGTGTGTCCCCTACACACTCGGATGCAGAACTGCCGAGTTACTCAGTTAAGCTTCTAGACTTCTCAAGTTGACAAACTGTATCAAGCCTTCCAACTGACATCACAGTGTCTCATAGAAGCCTCACACCTTAAGACAGCCTCAGTAGTGGGCAGATCAGTGTGTAACCACTGACTTTCTAGAGGAAAAACTGAATTAGTACAAAGAGCCAATGTCTGTCACGTGACTTCTGCATTAATAACTTCAAGCTATGGGAAGAGATGTGCACATCATTTAAGAACATTTCCACCACACAATTAGACTTAACCTCAAGGGTGTGGGCAATCTTATCATAAATAATAAAATAATTACAAAGTAATGAATTTTGAGTCCTTATTACTTTTGTGTTTAGTGTAATTTGTTTAGTGTTAAATTTATATAACTTAATTATTAATACTGACTGAGTTTAGTGACTGACATGACAAATTCCTGAAAGCAGAACAGTGTGCTTCTCCCATACTGGGAAGAGTTGGCCCTGAACTGCCACTCAAAGTATTTCACATTTCAAAGTAGATGTTCTCAAGGGAATAACACCTAAAATCAGCAACTTCCACAGTACTATAAAGGAAGATTGGTGGGATAAAATTTTAGTAAAGAGGGCAGGAAAGAACTTTGTGGACTCAGAAGGTCAGGCAGCGAGTGCAGATGAGAGAGACAAGGGAGAAATGCAGGCCCACATGCATAGACAAGACAGAGAAAGGCTTCATGGTTGATTAAGAAGAAAAATGTAGGGTCGTCCAAATAGCTCAGCGGGTTAAAGCACCTGCCAGCAGGCACAGGGACTGGGGATTCGATCCCCCAGCCTGCTGTGCCGGCCCCACCCCGGGACACGCTGAGACAGCAACTGAGCCTGGGTGTGGTGGCATATGCCTGTAATCCCAGCTCTTGGGAGGCTGTAAACAGGTAGATCACTGTGAGTCCGATCTAGAAGTGAGACCCTGAACACCCTGTAGACCCTTCCCTAAAATACAAAGAAAAAGAAGAAAAATGTAAACCCAGCAATTTTAGCAAAAGCCACCTTGCTCTCCATATTTACATTCATCACGTATAGTATGTATCTTGAGCCAATTTAGACACCTTTTGTGTGAACCAAACTATAAAACTGACTATCACAATGGTTTGGCCATTTGTATAAGCATTATCTGAAGCTAGAAAAAGTAAAGGTTAGACATTCCACAGAATATCGGTAACTTGAGTGCTCTATGGCTTTTATTTTTATTTAAAGTAGTGCATAAATTTGTTTCCAGAATTAAAGTAGCTAACAGAAGTCTCCAAAGATGATTTAGGGTCTGCTGTATACCTTTCTAAAAGCTCAGAATTAGATTCTTTTTCTATGAAAATGAAAATAACTGTGTGTGTGTGTGTGTGTGTGTGCACGCGCATGCGTGTGTGCGTGTGCATGTGTGCATGTGTGTGTGTATGTTGCTGTGCTTTCACAGGGCTGACCGAATCAGCAAAATGCAGACCATTCCTGGGAGCCTGGACGTCGCTGTGGACACCGTGCCTTTGGAGCACCCAAGTATGCAGATGACCTCATGATTCTCATTACAGAGCTTTGAACGTTTCCTGGAAACTTTTGCTCGCTTGCTTGGTTAACTAATTGCTGAAGCTTTGGCAGTTTGATTTGTTTTGTTTTGACCAAAATGGAAACCCATTGTAGAAAAGGAATTTGTGAAGGAGCCCCACAGTTTTCCCTTTAGACGGTGGGGACTGTGAGGAAGACTGAATTCTGGGTAGCAGAACACGGACCTAATGTGTGCAAATCAGTGCTGAATGGCCAGCAAGATATTAAATGATAGCATGTAATCCCTAAATGCTAGAGGGCTGTACATGAGTAAAATCGGGTTCCGGTAGATGACTCAACCGATAGCCCATCAGGAGAGAATCTATATTCCACCCAGTTCTTCCGCTCACTGTACAGCCTGGTTCAGCCCCACTGTGTAGCCAGAGGGCTGTTCTGAACTCCGGGTGTAACCCCCCACGTGGCACACAAAGATTACAACAGAAATATTGTTAGACTCTGGTACTACACAGAAGATCTATGCTTTTCAAAATATACTGAAAGCTTCATAATTCAGAAAGAGTCAAGGCCCGATATAGCGAATGGCAGCCAGGGAGAGTTGTTGCTGCAGGATATGTGGGTTGCCACTGTGCTACTAAACTGTCCGTTTTCATAATTTTCCACAAAACATTTTAATAAGAACAATAATGAACACTCTAAGTTAAGCCCCAACTCCAAATCATTTTATGTCGATTGGTAAGAGAAAGCAGAGGATAAACTAGGCCATTTCCGCTCCTTGCCTTGGGAAGCTGGGGCTTTTATTACATACAGCAAAACAAAACGACAAAACAAAGCTAAATATTCTCTCTGAAGGAAGGGTAAGATATCAGAGAACTTTGAACACAAAATAAAAATATTACAATTGATTTAGGGAAAAGCTGTAATCTGATTCCCAAGCGCCCGTAGCTAGTCATTGTGCTTTATTGAATACAGGGAGAGTCCCTCCGCACTGAGGGACAGCAGAAGCCTTGCCATCCTTGGTTCCTATTCCTGCAGCCTTCACACCATTTAGCAACAAAAGCCTGATGTGCAAATTCTCGCTCTCTGCTCTTTTCTATTCCCACAAAGGTATATTTTAAAATCTTACAAAAAGTGAAGAAAAAAACATAAAATATCTCATGACAAATAATGTAAAGAAGGCTCCAAGACCTCAGGTGAAATCATTCCACAGAGAAAAATTAGTATTAATCGATCTGCTACTCTCAGTAATAGATCTAATACACAATTTTTTCTGTCATGTATCTGCATTTGTATTATTTATATTGTAATACAGTAAAGATCGGTGGGTTACTCTTTATTTTATAATATCTATTTAATATATTCAGAGATCATAAGCTAAAATTTATCTGTAGAGTAAAACATACAAAAATATTTGTAAATACATCTAAAAGACTCACCAGCTTTTTGAACGTGCCCTTGATACTAAATTTATAATTTATTTACTTACCAAGGCTGCATCTTACAATGTTTAATCCTCGCCTCATACATCATTTGGTATACAAGTGTGAAGTCTATCGTTGGAGTGGATTTGTTTCAAAATATGTTAAATATTGTTCACTTTTTAAAAGAGCCATATTAAATGACAAATTTTTATTTTCTGATTTTTTAAGACTGTGTAACATCGTCCTTTATCCCTGTCAAGCCTTTCAATGTGATGGCACCATCAGAACCCACGGTGGAAGTAGAGGAATTCATCTACGACTCAACAAAGCACTGTCGTCCATACAGAGTATACAAAAATCAAATTTACATTTACCCCAAACACCTCAAGTATGACAGCCAGAAATGTTTCAACAAGGTATGCAATCAGCTCCTGCCGTAGCAGCTTCCCTCCTCCCCCACACAAGATGATGCACGACAGTTTCTAAAAAGTGCAACTCGAAATTGCTGACCAACATTTCAAACAGCCAGTCACCTGGGAAAATGTGGCCATGTGGCCCATGTTAGAATTGTTTAAAGATACACGGTTGAGAAATGTGCTACTAATCCTGTCTGAAACCAGCCCTACATAAACTTTAGTGAGACCATTTTTGTACTTTCTTATAATATTCTGAAAATAGCATGCCTGCCCCTTTCAGTATGAGCTTTTGCTTTTTTTTTTTTTTGAAAGCCTTTGCAAATCCTTCTGCTATTTCTGAGCACCTTGCATAATGTCACAAGAAAATTTTGTTTATCCTACGTTTTCCAGGTTTAATTAGAAGCTACTTATTTTAGGCACTTTGATTATTTTAGGGTGTTATTGATGAAGAAATTACAATTTCCATTTTCTCCCACTGTCATCTCAGGCACGAAATATAACCGTGTGCATTGAATTCAAAAATTCCGACGACGAAGGTGCCCAACCTGTGAAGGTGAGTCAGGTCCACAAGGGCAGGGCATGAGGAAGGGCAGGAAGCGTGGGCTCTGTGTTGCTGAAGGGCTTTCAGTGTGCGTGAGGTTGGAAGAGGAGCGATTTAATGCATTTGCTCTCGATTTCCTGAAGTGTACCTGATTTAATGGCCATCATTAACTAAAGCTATCAGAAATGCCAGCCTCTCATAGCTCTCTTAGCTTTTCACAATTTGGGGAAAAAGGAAACCATTCTAACATGAAATAAGTGTGGAGATTCCCCACTGAAAGAAGCTGCCGTTTGCAAAGATTAAGCCTGGCTCTGGATTCCTCCTGTGTGTGCTGCAGTGCCACATCCCGGATGGCCTCCATGTGCTCTGCGAGGGGCGCTGGGCCTCGCTGGCCTTCCGGCTCATGCAGTGAGCTGCGTGCTGCCAGGAAGGTTTCTAGTATGATTAAGATGAACAATGGCTGGTCAGAGGATGAATGAGTCAAACAACGGAAAGAGAAAGAGTTCCTCAGAATCATCTAAGCCACTGTCATTGTCCCCAGGTGCCAACTGCCACAAAATCGTTAGCATAGGGAAAAAAAAGTAAGAGAAATATATGCATCAAACATAGGACAGCAAGAAGATATCTTAGGCCTCATAGAGTGGAGGGTTTATGAGAAAAATTTTAGGAACAAAGAATAATTGCAAACTTCTAAGTCTCATGTTTTATTGGATGCTAAATACCACCCAGATATACAGCAAGGACGGAGGCCAGACTCCAGGAAAAGGCTTGAGTGCTGGCTACAGAGGCTTCTAAAGTGCATGACTAGAAAGGGCCATATCCCCTCCCCTGGCTTGATTAGGGCTGAGGTCGATTAGTATCAGCATGCTCTGGAGCCAGGAGCCAGACCTGTCCTGCCAGCTCAGCCATCCAGGAGGAAGCTGGAGGGCTCAGGGCTGGGCCCAAACCACCCTGTGGTCACCCGGGACCTTAACTCTAAGCCACAGCTGGTATCATGGTCCTTTCTGGAAGTCACTCCACAGGGATCAGTCTTGAACAAGTTACCCTTAACTTAAGATAATCAAAGGTCAAGTTTTGGGCTCTGATGTCATTCCTATAAGATGAATAAAAATTTTCCAATCTTCAGCATACCACTGTATGACCCATGCAGGGCAGCACACCAACAAAGTTCAAAGTTAACTGAAAGTTAAGTCAGCCCCATAAGTTATCACAGAGTGTGTCTTGGTCCTGCAATTCATAGCTGAAGGGTCCTGACTGTTTTCTTTAACTATTCCAGAAACACATAATTGTCACCCTCATACCTTTTCCACACAGTGCATTTATGGAAAACCTGGAGGGCCTCTCTTCACCTCAGCTACCTACACAGCAGTTCTGCACCACGCCCAGAACCCGGATTTCTCGGATGAGGTAAGGGCCAGGCCTCCATGGCTCCAGCAACTTGTAAAGAGGATGAATGAGTGGGTTAGATCAACACTTTCTCTAGATCACCTCAGGCCAAGGGCAGGCCTGGGCAGGTATGTGCTTACCAAGACTTATAAATGTCGCCTATTGAGTTGCTCCTCCAGTGGATTACAAATACACACAGCACTGAGTTTTTAACTTTTCATTCTTTTCCAAGAAGGCTGTTTCCTTCCTTTATTTCAATGGCCAGGATAATCAGGATTATGCCAAACAACTTTACCAACTATGGCAGCATTTTATGTCCTCATGGAAAGAACAAAGGGCTTGGGTGTGAGCTGACTCCACCCTTTATAGCCCTCATGAACTTACACTCATTTTGAGATCACACCAGTCCGAGATCACCCTGGAACACACCAAATACCAGGCTATAGTCCACATATGCACCATCTCACCTAATGCCCTGAGCAGTTCTTAGAAGTAGCTACTGTTTTGTGTTACCAGGGATTGAACTCCAGACCTTGCATTTGCCAGGCAGGCACTTAGCCACTGATCCATCTCCCTAAGAAGTAGCAACCATTATTACCTCCAGACTATATGGATGAGAAAACTGAGGCTCAGAGCAATCAAGTGCCTTTGCCAAAAGCACATAACTAATAAGTGACCATCAGAATTCAGACCAGATCATGTGATGACTCCAGACCTCTCTGCTTCAACACATATAAAAACATTACTGGATCAATGTAAATTACCATATACATGTTAGCTTCTGTAGTAAAGAGCTCCAGACAAACAAGTTTCAGGCATTTCATTTCATTTCTAACCATAAAATGAAAGTCTGAAAGAATGCAACCTGCTGATCTAATGCCAGGATCAAAATATTCCTTTATGTGCAGTTCCTATTGATGCTAGAACCCATTGTCACCAGCCTG
>NW_004524672.1:3718994-3733322 GCF_000260255.1 Octodon degus
CTTTCCCGCCCACCGTGCCTCACTGCCCACCAATCATTTTAAAACTAACTAGAGAAGCACCAACGCAACCTCCTGCGTGGCCTTCCTTCCTTCCTCCATAGCTATTCAGTGCAAGTAGTTTACCTCCACAAATCCAGGACAGAAAAAGGAACCTAAAGAGAAGAGTTATTACCGTAATAGTGAATATTTACTGCGCTGACAGAGCCTTTAGCCAAAACTATGAAAATGTTGTATCATTTGAAAACTTTATGTTTTTAAATACTATTTCTAATTTTGGCATTTTATCCTTTTCATGTTCATATACTTTCTAGAGTCCTCATAAAAGCCAAGAGCTTTTCCACATGAGAATATGTGTATTCTGAACAGCTTCCTGGTGTCTTCAGACCAAGCTTAAACCTAGGGATTTATTTGAAGTATGACAAAATGATTGCATTTATCGCAAAAATGGTTATAAGTTCTTCCAAGGCATTGTTATAGCAAAATATGAATATTTGCAGTATGTAAGAAAAAATGTTTTCATTAGCATTGATTAAGCTGGACTCCTTGTGTGCTGGCTGTGTTCCCATATACTATTAATGAAGGCCAAATGAGAAAAACGTCTTTCTGTTGCATTGTTTATTACTTTGTATTTTGAAATGCATGTCAGCTTTTATAACTAGGCTAGCCTGTGATGTCAAAAGCATATATAAGCTTGTGAATTGTCAAAATTCAGGGATTCTCAGACTTGAACCCCACATCAGAATTATCTAGAAAGCTTGTTGAAGCAGATTACCCCAGATTTTGGTATTCAGTATGTCTAGCCTGGGGGCTGAGAATCCGTGTTTCCGAACAACTTTGCACTGACACTAGTTCTGCTGCTCTGAAAACGACCCAGGGAAAATGACTCTCTAAATCCTTTCTTGAACATTGTGAAAATCAATTAGCTGCATGCATAAGAGATCTAGTAAATAAGCTAGTCGATAAGTCGCAGGATGATCTCCTAGTTGCTTGGCTTGACAATTATGAGAATGACCTAGCTGCTGATACCAGGCTGAAGGCAGCTTGCCCGAATGGGGTTTTGGTCAGAGTCAGCAAAGAGCTTGTCAGAGAATGTGGCTTCCTGTCCTGGGGGATACTAGGACTAAGGAGCCCAACCTACCCCAGCATCTCTGGTGATGGGTCTCAGATCTGAGCCGTCCTTTTCCCAAAGCAATGGGCAGTGGAGCATTAAATGTTAATTTATCTGACAGAACTTTGAAAACTGAGAGGCACAGTACATGTAGACAGTTGCTTCAAAACATTTCTCTATGGAAATACAAGGTAACATAGGCCAGTTTGGTGTTTCACATTTATTTATATTTATTAGGAGCATTATTTATACAGCTACAGCATGAAGGGCTGGCAAAATGGCTCATTTCTTTGTTACTACAATATCATATTAATATGAGTTGTTGTTTTTGCTAGAGGAATGGAATCTATGTTTAAGTTGCATCACTTACCATTGCCACTTTTCTCAGCACTGTGCACTTGAATGGCCTAGGGATGTTATTAAACTACAGATTTTGAGTCACTAAGTCTGTGCTGGTGTCTGAGATTCCGCATTTTGAATGTGCTGTCAAGCAGTGCTCATGTGGCTGGCTGAGAATCACACTTTGGGAAACAGGGACATCTGGTTTACTCAATTTATATCCCTTAATGATAGTTTCTGAATCTGTCTTTCTTGCATGCTACAATTAGGGGGGTGTGGGTGTGGGTGTGTGTTTACACATAGGTGTGATTAATCCATACTCAAGTACCATAAAAATCTAGGTTTTCTGAATTATTGTACATTACTGGTAGTAGCACAGACACCTACTAAATCTGTACATCCAATATTCCAAAATGTAGACTCAGATTTTTAGTTTAAAAAGTTTTTAAATGCTGTGCTTTGTCTTGTGCTGACCATGGGCAAATTATTCTAATCTCAGTCCAATGAGGATCTTTCTCATTGCAGGTAAAAATTGAGCTACCAACACAATTGCATGAGAAACACCATATCTTGTTTTCATTTTATCATGTCACCTGTGACATCAATGCCAAAGCCAATGCAAAAAAGAAGGAGACTCTGGAAACATCAGGTACTGACAGGAAGCAACTGAGGTGGTTTTATAGGTTATCCATTTGATTCCAGATGGAAGGTATTTTTAAAAGCCCTGGCTTACTGAATTATTCAGTGAAACTTAGTGTTCATAAATCATAAATATCTTTAGTTTTACCCCTTTCCAGGGGTGTGTGTATCCAAAATCTTTCCCTGGTTTTCCTTTGCACAGTTGGATATGCTTGGCTTCCTTTGATGAAACACAATCGCATCGCTTCTCAAGAGTACAATATCCCAGTAGCAACAAGTCTGCCTCCTAATTACTTAAGCACTCAAGATTCTGCAAGTGGCAAGGTACTGAGCGATCTGTATGATTTAAGAGAAAAATACATCAGTTAAAAGGCATGAGGTTGTCTTCTTTCTCTACTACCTAAATCAAAACCACAGTGTCTACATCTGTTGTACTAATGAATGAAGTCTACCTGCAATACTCCAAGGCTCTTATTTAGTTTATAATTACAAGAATGAACTACCCAAATAATCCCCTGATATTATACTGTTCTCCTCCACAAGTATTACCAAATGTCATTACATCTTGTTTTCATCTGTACAGTAATAGTAAAACTAGCATAAACTAACCTTTCTTTTTTTAGCACCAAATTGTCACAATGACAGTAACAAATTGTTTTTTGCAGTATGGTGGGAGTGAAATTAAATGGGTCGATGGTGGTAAACCACTCTTCAAAGTGGCAACTTTTGTCGTATCCACAGTGAACACTCAGGTGAGTTGACTACCCTGAAATATGGCACCCCTTCCCCAAAACCATAACAGAGCTCGTGCTCAGGAAGAGCCTGCTCAGGGAGAGACTGGTCATTCCCAGAGAGGTCAGTAGGGCAGGTGATGTGGTGCTACCAGGGAAGATGTGTAGGACAGTTCTGTCTGTCTGAAGACACAGTCTTCTAATACCAGTAAGCCCAGATGCCAGAAAACATCAAATCAAATCAAGGAATATACATTTAACATGTTGAAACTTCCTTCACAGTACAATTCCTTTCATTGATAGTCCAGCCATTCAAATTGTTAAATATTAAAAATAAAAACTTAGGATAGATAATCCAAATGAAGGTCTCATGTTCAGCACCTATTCAGTGCCATGAGACCAGAAAAAAATTCACTTGAGGATCACATCAACCAATTTCTGGCTTAGTGACTCTGGACAAATTAATCACTGGGCCTTATTCCCTCATCAAGAAACTATATCAATAAATTATCTGTACTTAAGGTTGCAGTGAAGATCGAAATGCGAAACTACATGTAAAATATTTCACCAACAACAATATCCTCTCAGTCCCCATGTAATCACTGTCATCATCAAGTCACCAAAAGGTGAAGAGCTTTCTGGCATGGATTACGGACTACAAGGCAAATTATTACCAGACAAGGCAAATTATTACAGGTTCATACAATATGAATTTCTTCTTGGTCAAGTTCAATACACACCTGCTTTTCCATTTTTGTTCTAAGCTCTTTTATCTCTAACCCATACTTGGTCCTAAGAAAAGTGAAATAGTACAGCTACTATTATAGTCAGGGTTTGCAAGAGAATACATTGAATAAAGAACACGTCATTTATAGGGTTATCTCCTAATAGCTGCCCACCAAAGTCAAATGCAGAAGAGGGCAAGAGATCTGTCTCTGGGCTAGACCCAAAGAATCCAGCCAAGGGCCTGGATCTTGAGGCAATGTCTTCTGTGTCTAGCAGACAGCCTAGAACACTTGGCAACGTCTTGTATGAGTTCGGTGTCAAGAGGCTGAGGAATTCACGATGGAATACTGAAGGGTGTGTGCCAGAAAGCCCAAGGGCCAGTGCTAGAAGCCAGAGAATCTGCGCCAAAAGCCTGAAGGACCTGTGCCAGAAGGCTGAGGGAGCTGCACTAGAGCCAGGAAGCAATATTCAGGATAACACAAAGACCAGAGCTCCCCCAAAGAGAGCAGTGGCCCTCCTGGCAACAGGGAGGAAGGACCCAAGTTCCTCTGACAAAGAGCTGAGATCCTATCAGGAAAACTGGCTACAACAAAGCTTCTCCTAGGAAATCAGCAGTGTGAAACCCTCCCCTCCCGTTCTCCTTTTATGCTATTCTGGCAGCAATCCTCAAGTGGGTCTTCCCAGCCTAGAACAGCTCATTCAGTTCCCATGAGTGTTCCACTCAAGCTGACCATTAACTAATCCCCCACAGTTACCACAGGTATACTGAATTTCAGTATTTCAGAATTTCAGTAGTCTCTGACATTTGAAGGCATACTTAGTCATCCTGCACAGTTCTTCACCCACAACTGATTAAACCAATTTTCCACCAATGCCATCAGCCCTAGTCAGGTTCCACAGCATGGCCCATCTCCAGGAGAGCCTCTTTTATTAATCTGATCCTCTCCTAGCTTGTTCTTTCTAAGGCTTAGCTGGGTCTCCTTCTAACTCACCCCCATGCATCTTTCCTCAACGTCTATGTCTACCACCTACATATTCATAGAATTTACCTCCATTTCTAGGTGCTGAAGGCCCTGCTCTTCACTGTGCCCTCCAGCCATGACACATCCACTTGCTTCCGCAATCTCACTTTGCTGCTAATAATTCCTTGCCCTGAATGGCAATCTCTCCCTCCTTTCCTCCCTTCCTCCATCCCTTCTTCTTTCCCTCCCTCCTTCCCTCCCTTTCTCCCTCCTTCTCTCCCCTCTCTTTCACTCTCTCCCTTTCACTTCCTGTCACTGGTCTCATCAGTTCATACCCATCCTTCAAGTCTTGCTCAACTCTCACTTCCTCCAAGAAATCTTCCCTGTTCCCTGACCCCACAGACAAAGCGGGGCTGTCTCATCAAGTGCCCCAACGGCATCCTGCTTTTTCCTTGAGGCCTTTATCCAGTCACAGTTAAATTGGTGTGGTCAGAAGTCTTAGTGTGGTGTTGGTCTCCTGGCTGTAATGAAAGGACCACATAGGAGGGGTCAGTTTTGCCCACTCTTCACTTTCTTAAGTAAAGTACCTGCCAGGAGCTGGTACAAGATCAGCTTTCAATAAATAATGCTTTGAATGAATCAAGGAAGTGATATTTAAAAGGAAACAGCTTTGTTTAACTAACCCAGGAAGTGACATTCAAGATGACACAAAGACTAGAGCTCCCCAAAGAAAGCAGCAGCTGGGAAACAAAAAACATCACACACAGACACACACCCCAGCCTGACTGGAATCCATGCTGCAGATGCTCTTCTAGAATGGTCAATGCCAAAGAAGCATGTAGAATGTCCCTTCACTCTACTCATCCAGCTCACTTCCTAACTGTGTTACTCAGTGCTGAAGTTAGAGAATTCTCAAGCAGGCTTCAAGGGTAACAGCTGACTTGTAGTTTGGGTGTTCTGTTTCATTTTTCAGTAGTAAGGCTTGACACAGGACCTTCACACTGAGCTATATCCCCACCCTTCTTTCCTTCTTTTTTCTTCCCTCCTTTCCTTTCTTTATTTTTAAATCTTGAAATAAGGTCTTGTTAAATTACTAAATTGTCTAAACTGGGCTCAAAACGGTGACCCTCCTTCCTCAGCCTCCCAGAGTGCTGGGATTATAGGCTGCACCAGTTTAAGTGCTCCGTTTACCATATAGTCTTTTTTCATTTGTGGACTTCCTACTAGCAGGCTGACTCAGATATTTTAAGCCTGAAAATATCTCTATGCTGCTTTAAACGTAGTTGGCCTCATACGTGTTAAATAACACATAAAAGAAATTGGTAGGAGGCTATGGAAAAAGCAGGAATGGAAAGATAAACAAAGGGAATTTGAGAAAGCAGCACACCTACAGGAAGTAATTCCCCAGCCCTGGTGACCTATGGGAATGAAGTGAGAGAGAGAGTGGGTTTTGTCAGGTGGAGGCAGCCTTCGCCAGCCCCACAGGTCATGTGAAAACAGATGCCTTGTGCCTGAGCCCATGACACAGCCCTGCATGGGCGCATCAGCTCTCTCCACCATGAGTATTTGTGGTACTGTTTTATGTGCCATCAGAAACAAACCCCTTCCTTGCTCTTGCAGGATCCACATGTGAATGCATTTTTCCAACAGTGCCAAAAAAGAGAGAAAGACATGTCTCAGTCACCTACCTCGAATTTCGTCCGCTCTTGTAAGGTAACAGGACATGCAAGTAGCTTCAATAGCTTTCTCCGGGGTAAAAACAGGCAAATAAACCTTTCATTCCCCACTGAGTAGCAAATAAAGAGTTGATTTGTGTTAAAGATATTAAAGTATTGTATCAATTCAGAGAGTAAGGCATTTAGCTTTGCAATTTTTTAATAGCTGGGTCTGTTGAGTAGAAAGAACAAAGATCAGTTTTTTTCCAAAATAAAGATGACAGAAAAACAGAATCTACTATTGTATTCTACTGTGTGTGTGTGTGTGTGTGTGTGTGTGTGTGTGTGTGTGTGTGTGTGCATGCGCCCTGCTGGGAATTGAACTTGGAACCTTGTCCTTCCCACATTCCCTTCAGGCCCACACACCAAGCTCAGTGCAATGAAGAGCAAGCAAATAAAGGCAAGCTGTGGTATTCATACTCCAGTTCTAAAATACACCAGAAGAATGTGCTCCACCATTTTTTATTTATTCATTGCACAAGTTTACCTTATATGCATTTATCGTGGACAACATGATGTGACTCTAATGGCTGCCACGTCTGTCTGCACTGGCCCATGCACTGGCATATTACCCTCCAGGTTCACCGGTGCTGTTGCAAGTAACAGCATTTCCTTCCTTTCTGAGACTGAAGAGTAGACTGCTGTGCAAACGCACGGCATTTTCTTATCCTTGCCCCCGCTGATGGGTGCTCACATTGACTCCATATAGTGGCCATTATGAGTACTAGTGCAGATATTTTTTGGCATCCTGATTTCATGTCCTTTGGGCATTTACACAGTAATGGATTTGCTGTTGTGTGGTATTTTATTTTAAACTTGTTGGGGCACCTTCAATACTGTTTTCTGTAATGGTTGTACTAATGTAAATTCCTACCTGCATTGTGCAAAGGCCCTTTTTTTCTCCACATCTTCAACAATACTTGCCATTCGTCTTTTGTCTTTGTGTACTATATATAGAAACCAGGGCCCCCACACTGAGGTACTTTCATTGTATATTTGAGACAACTTCTTAAATTGCTAAATTGCCCAGGTTGGGCTAGGATTTAAGACTCTTTATCCTCATCCTCCCAGAATGCTGAGACTATCCACATATGCCACCATGCCTGGTTTCATTTTTCTTATAATAATAGCCATTCTGGGTTTTGATTTTGTTTTGTTTTGTTTTGCTATTTTTTTGGTTTTTCTTTGTTTTTGTTTTGTTTTGTTGGTTATTTGTTTGTTTGTTTGCTTTGTTTTATGTTCTTTTGTTTTGAGAAAAAGTCTCACTATGTATTGCAGCTGGCTTGGAACTCATTTATGTCGCCCAGGCTGGTCCTAAACTAGTAGTGATCCTCCTGCCTCAGCTTCCCAAGGGATTAGAGGCCTGTGACTCTTTCTCTGGCTAACAATAGCCATTCTAAGGAAGATGAGGTGATAATCTCACTGTGGTTTTAACTTGCATTTCTGTGATGATTAATAAATATTGAGCAGTTTTTTGTTTACCTGATGCTCATGTCTGGTTTTTTGTTTTAGAAAAAGACAATTAGATTTTTTTTTACCTATTTTTAATTGTGTTATCTGTTTATTTGCTATGGCATCATTAGAGTGCCTTTTGTATTTTAGATACAGAGCTCTGCAGATATTTTCTTCCACCTCATAATTTGTCTCTTTCTTGATTATTCATGGGTATGTAGAAGCATTTAGTGTGATGTGCTCTGGTTTCACTTTGTTTCTGAACTTTTACAGTCATACCCAAAAAAAAAGAGAAAGAAATCTTTGTCTACATCAATGTCCAAAAATTCTCTCCATGTTTTCTAGAAATTTTAGAACTTAGTTCCTGAATTTAATCTTTAATCCAGAGCATACTATAACTTTAATGGTATCTTTTTCCTGTCAATTTCCTACAGAATTTGTTGAATGTGGACAAGATTCATGCAATCATGAGTTTTCTGCCTATAATTCTGAATCAGCTCTTCAAAGTTTTGGTACAAAATGAGGAAGATGAAATAAGTACAGCTGTCACCAGGTACCCATAACACAACCCTCGCAGGAGAGGTCTTATAATCTTGCCTTCATGTAATCTGATTACTTGACTTTAACTCAGTAGTCATGTACTGGTATAGGTTTGTACTGTATTTGAATATTTGTCTTAAATTTAAGAATTTATAACTCTTGAATTTTTACCTTCTAATCACCTATTAAGATCGTTCACAGAATGTTAGACTTCTTTTACTTTGTGTTTTAAAAGTAATTTCTTTTGAAACATGTAATTGAAAGATAATGTTGAAAGAACTCATTTATGACTTATGTTCCAGTTTCCCTCCCTGGGGAAATATATTTATGGGGCTACACAATACATAATTTTTTGTTACTGACTAACATGCATCATAACGCGCCAAAGATCTATCCAGGTTGTTCATCCATCAATAATCTATTCCTTGTTGAGCATTATTCTCTAGTGTGAAGATACCTTAGTAAATTAACAGTTCACTTATTGCAAAACTTCTGAATTGTGTTTGGGGTGGGGCTGGAATAAACCCATAAGTACTCCTGTAAAGTATGCCAAGCAGCTGTAACATTTCATATTCCCATGTGAATTTTTTTTAAATAATAAATAATTTAACTACCTTCTTTTTGAATTTGATTGTACTGATCAAATCACTGATATGGGTAGTGATGAACTCACAATTTCCTTTTATAGAAGTAGAATCTTCAACTAATGATTTACTCATACATTCCTGTTAGTAATTTTTGTAAGTTAGACTTCATATTCTGGAGAATGCATTACTATTGGCATTGAAAGGTTTATAACATCTTCCTTAGAGGCATATTGACTTTTCAGAAATTAAGGTTTTAAAATTAAAGTGTCTCGAACAGTTTCAAAGCCAGTTCTTGACACAGATTAAAAGTAAGTTTGTAACCAGCTTGGCAATTTAGGAAGACCTTGTCTCAAAAAATACCACAAAACTACATCTCAACCTAATGTCTTTGCCAAAAGTAATGTATAGGTTGGAAAGCAAGCCTCTTTAAAATAAAATATGACTTTAATCAGAAGCTAAAAGACTTCATTTTTGATTAGCTACTGAACATGATTCCTTTTCCAAGAAGACAGCGTCAGCAAATGCACAAACTCTAACTGGCACATTCAACGAGAGCACAGTCTCCAGTAGGGATATCAAAATCAAAAGACATCACTTATAGCTTCATGTTCAGGAGTTCAAAGATCAGAAATGCATCAGAGATATTACACATAATAAATGCCCCTAACGTGGAGTAAGGAAAGCCAGAGAAAGCAGGAAAACTGCTCATTCCTTCATTCCTTCATTCATTCCCACACTCACCAGCTATTCCATGCCCAGTTTACCAGGTGCTGTAACAACCAAGTCGGCCTTCTTCAGAAAGACCACTGAGTACTTTTGCTTTTGCAGGGTTCTGGCCGACATTGTGGCCAAATGTCATGAGGAGCAGCTGGACCACTCTGTCCAGGCATACATCAAGGTATGAAACTCCCCTCGATGCTTGTTCCTACCCCCATGTCACCTGCTTGGTCTTGTTTCCCACCTCCAACCAGGAGGAAGTACTTTGCCTGTAGCTGAACAGCACCCATCCTAGTCAAAACAAGAATCCCCCTTAGTGGCCTTCTGCTGCTTTGCACTAATGGGCAGGAAGTATTGCTTAAATATATGAAGGCTGTGTGTCTATGCAAATGACTATTAAAATGGGGAGAGAGGAGCAAAAAGAAAAAACTGAAGAGTTGTTCTGAAGTCATCGTTCCCAACATGTGAAATTCCTACGCTAAGATACGAGAGACTTTTTGCTATGAGTTTGTTGAATGTGCTGTGTTTCTTCTGTAATGTTTTCTTAGCTGTTTTTATTGTTTTTCTCAGGCATTATTTCATTTTCCCAGTTACTGTATATCTGTACCTGCTTCTGGTATGTTAAGTCCTTTCTCTTCGGGCATGAAGCACCGTCCATCCCATCAGTGTCCACTGCTTCTTCAGCGCTCTCCGTCCAGTGTGCACTTGGAGACGTTCCCATTCTCATTTCCAGTCGGCCTGTGAATCACTGCCAGTGAACTTGTGATGCTGTTTACATTCCATAGCTCCTGCCTAAGTGTCCTCTCACTGACTGAAAAGACAGAGCCCATCCCAAAATAAATTAGAGTGTTTTAGATCACTGTGCAACACACACAAGACCTACATTTCTATTTGCATACATTATATCTTTTCGAAATATGGCCTTTTTAACTGAAGAGAATATACTCTGATAATACATATGGATATGTGTACACTTATAAATTCTAGATGTTTGGAAATGTTAGCTAGAGAATAATTATCCCAGGAGCTTGGTTTCTAAAATAATAGTTATGGTTGCTGTTACCACTGCACCTATAAAAGAATAGAACTAGAAATTGTCTTCTTTAGTAAGCTCTGAGATGCCATCTCTGAGGAGGATTTTCATGACAGTCTTATATCTATACATGTTCTACATGCCAGAAATGTTGGCCATCTTCCCAAAATACAAAAACATTAGTGTGTGTCCTTCTTTAAAATAGTCTATATACCGAAAACAGTTACTTCACAGTGATTTTCCTGAGGGATAGTTTTCCCTGATAAGACCCACTTTTCAATTGCAAAAGGCCAGTCCCAACTACAAATGTCTTTTGAGTTTCCCTCTGTGGCACACAGGGGGTCATAACTTGCTTTTATAGGGACTGATGGGCTGGGGAGATAGCTCAGTGGCCTAAGCCCCCAGTATGATAACATATGCCCATAATTCCAGCACCAGCAAGGCTGAGACAAAAGGATCACTATGAGTCTGAACTGAGTAGCAAGACCCTATAACTAACTAATTAATGAAATATATAGGGATTGATGACTTTACCACTGAACAGAGTTACCTGACAAACGTCCAATACTTGATCCAATTTTCCATTCCAATGTCCCATGAGAGGAAAAAATAATTCCTTAACCCATTTCTCACACAAGCAGCCTTCTTGCAGTACCAGCACTCTTTTCCTCTCTCCAGTGAGCTTGTTGGAAATTAAACTGAGAACTCTCTGGCACTGTGACTGTCTGACATAGGCAAGGCTGGGTCCTTGGGAGGGCCTCAGAGCCTCGGATATTCTGTGACAATATTGCAGAGATGCTTGGAGATGCAGCTTCGCGTGGTCTTCGCTTTTAATCAGAACATCTGAAATCTCCTGGCAAGACCATTTGGCTTTATAATATGAAATTGATTGCTTTGTTTTAATGTGGCTTAGGTTCATTTATGTGGAAATTCAGGTTGACAGCAATTCCTTGGGATACTTAAAAACATATTTTAAATATCTAAAACAAATACTTCCTAATAAAACCTCAGTTTCCTTGAATTTTACTCTGGAAAGAAAGCTACACCAGCAAGAGAGAGACTAGGCTGTTACAGTAAAGGTTAAGTTGCTAACTTGAGCAGCCAACCTCACTAAACCTGTTTCCAGTTTTGTGACATAAGGTGGGATGGGCCCAAAAGGCCCCAAGCTCTGTGACTCTGAGGGTGCATCCCTATGACGCTGCACAGGCAGCAGCCTGACCTTGGCCAGAGTTTGAATTTTTTGCTCGAGCTGGGGAAATCTATTTTTTAACATCTAGGCAGATATTAATGGCCACACCAAGAAACATGGTGAAAGCTGATGGGCTGGTTCCAATGCCTACTTGGATATATTCAAAAGATGTGATATTCAGTGTAATGAATATTATTTCAGAAGTAATAAAACACCATTTCAAGTTCAGTGGCACAAAATGCTGCTAACTCACTCCATCTACAATATCCAACCTGCACACACGTCTCTCAAAAAAAAAAAATGTGTACTAAAGTTAGTCTAAGTAGAGGCTATGGATGCCAGTGATTTGTAGTGGTTCTTATGAGTCAACATTTTTTAATAAGAATATTTCAGCTGTGGTTGAAATACCTTCCGCCTCAGTAACTGCATGGGATGAAGCAGTGGATGACATTGCCTCTGCATGAGGCATGACCCACACAGGGAGGAATTGTGTTGCTCTTGGTTTGAGCTGGTTTCATGTGTCATTAGATTTGTCTTTTGCCTTGGAGACGAGCTTTCAAAGCTCCTGCCCCAGCTGTGATGCTGGTGTGCGACAGAATTCACAGAAGGAGTGACAGATCCAGAGTGAATATGCTTCTGCTTGGAGCCAGTCTCCTGCCTGCCTGCCTTCCCAATTATAGTAAAGTTGAGGCAAACCCAATTCTAAAGTAAAATATTGTAATTTAGTAACAAGCTTTTCATATTTAAAATATGTGCATGTTCTTAAAAGACACAAAGCAGTTCTGAATGAGCCTAATTGAGCCATTCTGTACTGCCCAATAATCTTTCGTGGCAACAATGTCAGCAGCATTTGTTATCATACCAATGACCTGCGTATGTGAAGCTAGAGACAGTTGTGACTGAGTGTGGGATGGTAGGCCCTGGGCTTGTGGGGAGCTCACCTGCTCGCCTCTGGAAGGCACCTGCTTCCCCACTTGGCCATTTGAGTGGGTGCTCTACCCTTTCAGGATGAAGAGCTGCTACCATGCCAACTGTTACGAGTGGAAGGAAGAAGGGCAGTGTCCTAAGTAAGTGGGTCAAAGCCCTCTGTGTGTCCTTGAACATGCTAAATGGCTCCCTGGCTCTTTCTCTTGATTTCCACAAAGAGTTTCCAGGAGGGCTTAGGTGAGCATATCTCGACTCGTACAAAGTCCTCACTAAGCACAGGCGGGTACCACTGTGATCGCTGAGTCTTCATGGATTTCATGACAGAATCTGGCATGAAAAGATAACTTTGAGAAATCAGTTCATTTGGCATAATTTCTGAAACTTTGGTTTGTTTCTGGTTTTTTGTTTGTTTGTTTTTTTTTTAAGAGGGATTAATGTTGTTCCCTTTTCGAATTTTCTTCAGTTTGTGTTCAAGACCAGTTCATACAAGGAAAGAACGATACATGAAGAACTGGCTAAAAATGTGACTGGTCTCCTCAAGTCAAATGACTCCACAACAGTAAAGTATGTCCTAAAGGTAAGGAGTTTAAAGACTGCCCATCAAGTGTTAGGGCTAAGGGTGGATCTCTCCCACTCCTGGAAGGTCACAGGACTTACCGATTCCATAGATCATTTCCAACATAAGCTTTTGAAACTACAGCATATAAAAACAGCAAGCAAAGAAAATCTATTGTAGAAGACCCTGAAAAAAAATACAATGAGTCCACGTTAAGTGCCTTGGCCTAAAGGCACAAGGAGTGACTATTGAGAACAATCAAAAGCATTCGAAAATGTCAAGTGTGGGACGAAGAAAGTTTGTTGGGTCCTTTGCCACAGTAAGAGGAAAAACATAAAGGATCAATAATTTATTAATGAGCACCTAGGACACAGAGAGGAAGTGGAGATGCAACCACTTTTCCATCTAAAAAATATATTCAAATATATGGAGTTATGTAGAGAAAAGACAGTGAGGGCTGAGAGTAGGGCTCAGGGACTGCGTGCTTGCCTCGCATGGCCAATGCCATGAGTTTGATCCTGAGCCCTGCCAAAAATAAATAAAAAATAAAATAAAATACTGTGGGAAGTTTATAAAGTAGTGCTAAATTATCAGGCAATCCTGGACTTGGACCCAACCTAAATTTAATTATCTATTATGACTTGACAGATGAGTAATTGATTAGTAAACAGCTACAAAGAGAACCCAGAATCAATAAACACTGACATGAATTTACTAAAATTAAATCATCGTAAGCCATGTAATTTGTTTCAATTAACCATATATCTACATCATCTATATATATACCCATATCAATTTCATCCCATTTGTTCAACAAATATATTCCAAATGCCCACTCTCCAATAAACGTTAAGGATATATTAGAAAACAAAATAAGAGTCGCTGCCTCTGGGGACTGACTTAGTTATTTTTCTCTCATTTCGGAAACAAAATACCCAACACCAAAAGTTAAAAGAAGAAAAGTTTACTTAGTTACCAATTTGTAGAGGTCTCAGGCCATCATCAGCTGGCTCTAAGACATGGCAACATTCATGGCAGCAGCAAAAGTAGCCAAAAGGGGAGGAAGAGAGGGAGGGAGGGAGGCAGTGGAAGGGAGAGGAAAGGAGA
>NW_004524672.1:3733422-3742399 GCF_000260255.1 Octodon degus
GAGAGAGAGAGAGAGAGAGAGAGAGAGAGAGAGAGAGAGAGAGAAGAGAAAGAGTGAGCTCTTTCTATCCCTTATATCACATGCAGGCTATCCTTCCTGGGGCAGGTGTAGCACTCACACACTTAATCCCAGCATTGGACCATGAATCAATCACAAACTTTAGAATCAGCCACACCCAAAATGTACCCCCCATAACCTCATGAGGCTTTGGGGGACATCGCCACGCAAATGATAGCAGGTCACTTACCTTCTACAGGGGGATAAAAGCAATGGCCTGCAGCTATAGATTGCTGATGAACCATGTGGTAGGTCAGCAGGTGAGAAGCAGTCTTAGATGAGAATCCACAAAGTGGGAAGGAGGAACTGGGCATGCTCAGGACTGGGCAAGATGTACAGCATCAGGTAGGGGGAAGGTGAGATGTACAGCGTCAGGTAGGGGGAAGGCAATGCCGGGCCAGAGTGGGTCGGAGCACTGGAGCTGACTGCAAGGGGATCCTAGGGGAAGTGGAGGAGGTGGAGGAAAATGCCTTGCTTAGGTCAGAGGCAGCAGCACAGCAGGAAGGTTCATCAAGAACCAAGAGGAAAAGGGACCTTTACTGAGTCAATGAAGAAACTATAATGCCTGACATATACTTTCATGTACTTTCATCATTACAACGTTGACAAAAATCACCATTTAGTTTCAAGTAATACATGCTAGGATAGCAATGTTGTGGAACTACATATTGTAAACACTGAATTTTATTATTGTATGAGAGAATGATAAATTCTTTATTGTGTTTTCTTTTTCCTGACAGCATTCCTGGTTCTTTTTTGCAATTATGCTAAAATCAATGGCACAGCACCTGATCGACACAAATAAAATTCAGGTAGGATCATAGGTAATACTGTAATGTAATATTATCTAGCAATTATTCTGATGAACATGTTCTCATTAGCTTCATTTTTATTGCCTTTGAAAATCCTAGCAATTTATGGTAATTGCTTTTTTGGTAGGAGAAATGGTGATGTAGGTCAGGCAGAGCCCACCCAGGAGCAGATTCCAGGACAAAATTAGGAATACAAATGATTACTGGGGAAATAAAAGTGGTAAAGGACAAAAGAGACAGAAAATGGAATAGGGAGGTCTGATACCTGTGAAAGACAACAGAGGAGGTAAAAGGACCAGCCACACAGAGCTGACAGTGAGCAAGGCTTAGCCGGGCCAGTGGGCAGTGTGCGAGCGAAGGCTGCTCAGAAGGCCCATCGTGGGCAGATGGCCTGGCCCTAGGACTTCTGCCAGCCCCTGAATGGGAGCAGCTGGCGAGCAGAGGGCTGCACTGGCATGAGTGCTTGAGCAGATTCCAAGCTGGACTCTTCCCCATTTATTCCATCCTAAGGGGGCATCTGAGCCAGGGGCACTGTGGGTACCCAGCCAGAGGGCCACTTGGCACATTGCAGCTGTTCCTGGATTGGCTCCCACTGACCCCTCATCCTGAAAGCAAGCAGATGAAGGAAACTGAGATCAACCACAGCTGCTGTCATGACAGATGGGCTCCTAGGGAGCCTGGGCACCTTCGTCACACCCCTCCACTTAGTCTAGTCTATATCCTGTCACCCTTGCGCATGGCCCTGAAGGCTTCTGGGACTTACCATTGTGACAACAGAAACACTGAAATGACACCCAGGATTTGGAAGCAGATTTATTTAACACCTGATAGGCACTGACAATGAGTCAACTATCCTTCAAACTGTCAGGCCTGGGAGGCTGAGGGAGGTTTTAATGGGGTCTGCAGGAGAAGTACAAAGGCAGAGTATTGGGCTGTCTTTGATTGGTTTTCACAATGTGCATCACAGTGACCAGCCATTTCTAGGAGACAGTAGTAACAGGAGCCATTGCCTGTGCAACTAAGACACTAAAGCACACTGGCCAGGAGTCTATTTTCTGTTACAACCTGACAGTGTGACCCAAACCTTCCTTCCGGAGCTATCTCAGCCTTACTCATCACCCTCTACTCAGGCCAGAGTTGCTACAGGTGATCATTCACAATGACAACTGGGCAAAAAGGACCAGCAACCACCCAGGCACCACTTATGTCCTACATGTTTTCCCTCAGTTCCCTCTGGGGTAAGGGCCAGGGGAGATTCTTGCATTTGATATTGATCCCCATCAGGAAGGTAGATGAGCAGTGTTGCTTGGGGTGGGGATGATGGGAATCGGTGACACTACTCTGGCTTATTTTTCTGGTGGGGAAAGTAGTGCCAACACTTCCACCTACTTGTCTGCGTGGTTAGCTCCATGGGACAAGGGCTCAGTGAAATGGTATTCCAAATACCAGTGTTGTTGCTATAAACTGTACATTTGGGATCAGCTAAACGACCATCAGGTGGATCTTTTCATCCAGTGAACTAACAGCATATTTGTCAAGACTCCACTTTTAATCCCTGAAAGTCCCAACTCCAGCAGGGCAAACATGGTGATGCTTTTCATTTCCAAGGTTAACTTAAATCCTTGCAATACACAAGCATTCCCCCTCCCCACACCGCAGTAGACTGAATAAATGGCTGAAGGACTCTGCAGGAGAACTAAGAAAAGCACTATGATATATGCACTATTTAGTACCAAGTTACAGGCTTTCCCTTAGGGACCCTGTCACCTCTTCAGTCAATGTGTACGAGATTGGAAAGTTGACTTAGGACGAGGAGCAGAGAAAAGAATCAGGAATGTTGATTGGCGTGAACACCCTCATCTTCCATCTGTCCAGTCTTGCCTTCTTTGTGGATTTGAATTCTGGCACTTTGTTTTGACCCTAGGAATTCCACACAGTATTATTAGCTTGTTCCACAGATCCCTGAGAGGCAAAGGTGTGTAATTTAGTGTGATAATTGCAGCCTTGGACTCCTGGAGATTAAGCACAGAGCAAAGTTTCTATTAAAATCGTGACCCCTCATCCCCATGACCACCAATAAGCCAACACATAACTGCTTCTCCTATCAACAGGCAGGAGATACCACTTAGTCATGTTGACCCCCAGCATCTCTGTGATGGCCAGAGTGTAGGATATGGCTTCTGCACTTTCCTGGGGAACTTCATACTCAAGTGTGTCCTCTGGTATCACTGAATACCCACTCCAATGTGTCCAATCCCACATTCTCCTCTCTCTGTCCTCTGCCTTTTTGCCAGAACACCTCAGACACTTCCAGTTTTGCTTCAAGTGTCTATCTCCAGGATTCCCCAAGCCACTCTAAAAGTGAGCTGCCCATCCTCAGAGGTCTTATCTGATCTTGGATCCTGCAAAAGATTCCTTTGCCAATGAACTTGGACATATCCCCTTTCACACTCTGACCCTTGTTCACACACCCTCACTATCAAACGTATCCCCTGGCTTCCTCTGGTACATGATAGCTAATTGTTATGGCTTTTGCGGTGTATTATCCTCTTCCATATGCAGGTTTTGGGCTTGATCCCTGGGGATGGAGTGGGTCAGATCCCCTGGGGTTTCCTTGTTTCCTCCCAAGTGCAAGGCCTTACAGCGTCTTCACCCCGGGAGAAGAGCTGATTGCTGATAGGGGAAGATGGGACACTTCTACACTCCTTGAGGGTCAGCTACCCAGAGGTTCCTGCCCATGCTTCCAGACCCCAGGCATTTCAAGCGCCAGCCTGGAGCTGAGCATGACAGAAAAGCTGTGCCTTTAATCACCTCTGCAGTTTCACTTTTTCACTTTAAGTCCTGTTTCCAGAAATTGGAGTCTCCTGCATAGGAAGAAGAAAAGAAGCTACCATGAAGATAAGAATGATTCCTGTGTCCTTGGCCTTAAGCCATGTTAGGATCAGAAATTCCACTCATTACCCCCATCTGCGGTACCCCCACATTCCAGCTTTCTCTCAGGGGCCCACCTCTCAATTTTACTGCCACGGGTCACAGTAAAAAATTACCCAATATCATCATTTGACACAAAAGCATTCACCTTAAATTTCTCCAAGATATTTGTACTTCTCAAGTTATGAAATGAATGGCTCTCTCCAGCATAAGGGAAATGGTATTCATCTTTTCAGGAGTATAGGATGTCTGAGGGGGCCAGGAGAGAGATGTAGATGTAATCCCCTGGACCTGAAGGGTTGCTAGGTGTACTGTGCCCCTGTCTGACCCAAGTTATCTTAGACAAGGTGAGTTCTGTTCTCCTGGGACCTGCTGTTATCTTCTTAATCTGAGAGCCAGTAGAGACCTTCTGGTACCTTCCAGTGGTCACAGCTTTATCCTCTGGCACCCATCTTGTTCCTAACAAAACCACCAAATACCTAAACTCCAGCATCCACATCCAGGGCTCATCCCTATCATGGTGGTCATAGCCCAGGTTCTCCTCCTGGCTCCAAGTCCATCCCCCTGGTTCATGCTGTCTTCTCATGTTCTTCTTTTCCTATCCTGAAGCAGGAAATTCCACATCCTTGGTATGGGAATTCCTCTACTTCTAACTTTTGTGATGTTCTCTGAGAAAACAGTTGAAAATATTCCTCATTTATTTTTCAGTCCACATGTCTTTGGGTTTAGAGTAAGGTGGGTCAAAAGAAGAATTTGAAAGGAAGGCACACTACTTAGCAAGTTCCTATCAAGAGAGAGACAGACAGACAGACAGACAGACAGAGACAGAGAGAATAGAAAAAGAAAGGCTTCTAATTCTAAATTCTATTTTCTTATAGTAAAATGAATATATGTATCATCTTTTAATTTTTAATAACTTTTTTCTTCCTTCTTCTCCCCTTGGTACCCCTCCTCCATTGCTTGGTCCCTTTCACTTTTTCAAAAGATCTATCTAAAGCCAACTCGTAGCAATTAACAAGTCATATCTGTCTTGTAGAAAAGGTCTGTATAAATGCAAGAAGTGAACATTGTGGCCAACGTGACCATGGCACACTTTACTCTCATATGTAGAAGTCCAAAGAGGCCTCTTTAAGTGTTATTAAATTTTATCGTCTCTTAGCCATGCCTTTCTGCATCCAGCTTGATTTGTGAGATTCTCCTGACGAATAGTCAGGACACACTAGTTATTAGAAAGCATCTCCAACCAATACTGTATCTGTGCTCGTCCCATTATTCATTCATTGATTTCTTCATTGGTTATTGAAAGGAATTCCTAGTGTTAAAAACATCAAAGAAATTTGTTTTTAATTACATGGAGTTGTGTGTCCAGAAAGCACAGAAAATACTCATTACAGCTTTAACAGGAGTTATTTCTTGGGAGGCAAGAGAAGGAAATAAGGTTTGATAAATCATAAAATGGTTCATGTTGTACTTTGTACATTTTATGTTTAAATAGTTTGCAATTAACATGATATAATTTGCTTTTTAATAAAAAGTGAAAATGTAATGGTCAAAATAGAGAGGAACATTAAATGAATAAGGTGGAAGGCATAACTCTGAAATTAAAATGGTTTCTATTTTATTATTGCTGTCAAGTTTTCGAAAGAACTCTTTTTATTTGACAAACTCTAAAGTAAGTCTTTCAGTGTAACTCCTGTTGAAGTCCTCCTTCATAAGTCACATTACAGATAACTCATTTTTCCTTAGTTTTCCCGGGCTCAGAGATTCCCTGAATCTTACCAAAATGAATTGGACAATCTTGTGATGGTCCTGTGTGACCATGTGATTTGGAAATATAAGGATGCGCTTGAAGAAACAAAAAGAGCAAACCACAGTGTGGCCAGATTTCTTAAGGTATGGTTCTGCGAGACCGCAACTCTACAGTGGGGCAAGATATTTAAAGTGTTAATTGATTCACACTGATATATTAGGAGGCAAAATGACCACAGTAAGAAAGTGAATAACTTTATTATCTTTTCTAACTTGGAATCTCATTGAAGAAACACTATGGTTAGATAAAAGTATCCCTTTGAGTGTTACCAAATCGAAGTACTGCCCAGTATTTTTAAGGAGAAAAACGAAATGTTTGAAAATATGCCTCATGTAGCAATAGCATTCTCTCCTGCATTTCTGCCCTTGAAGTGACCTTCAGTATCAGTGACAAGTGGGATAATGATACCAAATAGCCACTTTGGGAAAATACTGGGGAATTTATCTCATTAGTTATAGTCCTGCTAAGCTTTCTTTTATAAGATGAAAAGAGCATATGCTGAACATACAAAGGGAAAATTGTCAGATTAAATATTAGGCAACTCCTTTCCTAACCAGATGTATATGAAAGTTAGTTATATTTCTTTGTATTACAGGCAATCATATTGAGTAAAAGTTTTAACAAAGCAAAGTTAAAAAGGCCAATATACAAAATTATGAAATATCACTTAAGAGATAATACACGTAGGAAGACAATGGTTTTCTTCTCTTTTTTGTTCTTATCCAATTACTGCAACTTTGATGAAACCATTTGCTTACTGTAGAAATCACAACATACTAAGTGACTATGCTGATTTATAAATTAATATTAATATGAAATTAAGAAGCATAAAGTACATGGAAACTTAACCTATGTTGTCTTGAGTGAACTTTAATTCTAACTTTAAGTTAGAATTTCACTCGGCCTAAATTCTTTTTAAAGGTGCTAAAAACTCTCAAATTATACAGTAAATTTATTCTTACCATGAATTTATTTCTTTCTTCAATGCTTAGCCTCTTGTATTTTTCTTTTCCTTTGTTTCAGTAAAAGAAAAGGATGGTCAGGGATAAAAGGTAAAGGAAAAAATTTGCTCTGGTTTGCTACCACATTTTAACACCTATAAGAAGAAAATGTGTTGCTATGGTGGTAGTTCATTTAAAGTCTTACGAGAACAGGAAATTGGTAGAGAGAGATTATATGTAGTCCAGCTTGTAAGAAAAATCAGTTTAAAGCAATATCTACAATGTTCTTTCCTAAACTATAAAGAAACAAAATGAATAGACAAGTCTTTAGAAAACAGAAAAGATCTCATAAAGTCTACCCTTGGCTGAAATGTTCTGTAATTGTTAGAATGAATGAGTTGTCCACGCAGCTCACTGGCACAAAGGTTGCTGCTGGTGGTGAATAAATTAATATCTCATATGGGGGCAAATGAAAAACGCCCAACAATAAAAATGAAATTGTGCTGCCGCTGTACAATGGTTTGGTGGACTCTGAAAGTAAAAAGTGCAAATTTACAACAGATAAACAAGGAGAGTCAATGTATGTCTATTATGTGGATGTCAAATTGAAACTAGCACCCACAGGGGGAAATGTATGAATGGGAAGATTAGTTCAATATGTTCTACATCTTAAAAGTCTACCGTACTCTATTATGTTTAATTGGTAGTTGTAAAGGCATTTGTTAACACAGAATACTGAAAGAAACATTCTGAAAGGCTTATTATATAGATCATTTGAACTTTGTGAGAAAAGGAAAAAAGTAAATTTTGAAAGTTAAATGCTATCATTTGGCACAGTTTTGAGGAATTGATGAATTTGGAGCTTTCAATAGGTTGACACTGCCCACTCCCTGTGGAGTGGCATAAATTTGTAGTATTCCCAGAAGTTGACAATATTTATTTGCTCACATAAAGTGTGTATATGACATTTATCTCTTTGATTACTTAATTATACATTAGTAATCAAATACTGTGACATAGCCATCATTGGAATTGAGCAATTAAAACACCGTTGCAATGTTGTAGCTATACCAAGAATGTTTTCCAAGAATGAAGAGGATAGAATTCCTGGAAAATTGGGGTGTGGGCATAGAAAAAATGTCCTGGTTAGCAGGAAGTACCTTCCCTCACTCCTCGCGTCCCTTCCCTCACTCCTCACGTCCCTTCCCTCACTTCATTGCTTTATGGTGAAATAATATTTTCACAGCAATGAAGCCAAAACTCTGGTGCATTTTTGTTTCTGCTGTTCTGTCCTTGAAATAGGATTTGAATGGATCCTTCATGACCTATGAGCCTTTTTAAATATTTTGTTACCAAACGGGATCACAACTCCTACTGAACACGCCCATTTAGATACTTTTCTTATAAGGCACGATACCACGCTGATCGCACAGACAGGCTGATTCTCATTTTTACTTCCTGCATAGATATGCATAGTCTTAACTCACCCTGTTATCCCGTTTACTAGTGGTTGAAAAACATTTGGAAATAATCTAATATAAGATGCAACCTTGGAATCTTAGTAAATATGTTCCCCAAAAAAGAGGGACTGGTGAGTCTCTGAAAAGGGAGGAATCTTCCTATCTGTTATCTTTGCCTTAAATAGTCTGTGCTTTGGTGATAAATGACTGTTTTTCCCAGAGCTCATCTTCACAATAGCTGATGCATAAGATAAAGCCTAAGACAGGGACAGAGGACAAGTGTCCAGGCAGAGATAGTTGAACCAGTGACTTTGTGAAATACAGAGGGTAGGACAGAGCATGCCTGGGTATCCCTTCAGCATCCTGGCATTCCATAGCTCACCACTGAGCCAATCATAGAGCAAGTTCTCCCTTACTCTCAAGCATGGTAAAATAAATATTTTTCATTACAATTCCTTTTTGGATGCTGGAAACAAGACCTGCTAGCATCCAGCACTGCCCAGAAGGCACAGGTGTTCATTTCTATCTCACCCCCTTTTGCTCTCTGTCCTTTTTTTTTTTGAGCCCATGATTATACACTGATATCTACCTGTCCCACTCTTATGATGGGAGATGGCAGGAAGCATATCATCCTCTCTACTGAATAAAAAGAGCTAAAATTTACAGTAAAATGAGAATATAAATGGTGCAATACTGCACAGTAATGAATAGGTACATGGGGATGGCCAAATAGCTCAGCAAATTAAAGCACCTGCTTAGGCAGATACAGGGGCCAGGAGTTTGATTCCCAGACCTGCCATGCCAGCCCCACCTCTGGGGGACACTGAGACGGCAATTGAGACTGAGTATGGCGGCGCATGCCTGTAATCCCAGTACTTGGTAAACAGGTGGATCACTATGAGTCTGATCTATGCAGTGAGATCCTATAGATCCTGTAGACCCTGTCCTAAATACAAGAGGAGGGGG
>NW_004524672.1:3742706-3759052 GCF_000260255.1 Octodon degus
AGAAGAAGAAGAAGAAGAAGAAGAAGAAGAAGAAGAAGAAGAAGAAGAAGAAGAAGAAGAAGAAGAAGAAGAAGAAGAAGAAGACAAAACTCAAAAGAAAACTAGAAAGAAAAATAAAAACACAAATGACTTAACAAAAGGAAAAAAATTGTTAAGGAAAATTACCCTTGCATGAACACAGGTATATTTCAGTGGGAGAATTTCCACTTGATAGTATAGCAAGATTTTATGTTCAGGCCTTTCTGAGAAAAGAGAATTGTGGGTAAAATTGAGAAGAGAAGCAAGAAATGCAAAACCATTGTGAGGCACTGTCTTAACTCTTTGAACAAAAGAAAGGTGCACTGAACACCACGTGGTGCACACGTGCATGCTTCCAAGTAGAGAGAATGCATCCACCTCTGAGAAGGACTGGGATGAAATGTACACACCAGGCATGAACTCACATGGCAGTCTGCTGTGCTGCCTCCCTGAGGCACTTCGTGAGCAAGATGGGCAGAGCCTCCCAATTTACTTGTCGCCAGTGCCCTCCTCCCTACTACCACTTGGTTACAGACAGGACGGCTGTTGGTGTTTGTGAGCAAGGGCAGGTGTTCCTCCAAACTACCTGTGTCTGGGTTTCTCCTTGCCATAATCTCTTTGCTACAATAAAGATAGTTTGACCGCAAAAAAAGAAAGACAGTGGGCAGCTCCATAGAAATCTTAGGCTTTCCTCTCTTCCCTTCATTCTTCAAAGTTAAACACCCTCAAGTGAAAAAGAGAATAGCTACTCTCTTCCAGGGTCCTATGAAATTAACAAGGCCTTCCTGACCCATCTCGGTTCCCCCATTCCTACTTGCTGCTGTAGCCAACACTCACCACTCAGCAACGTGGAATCAGATCACTGAAGAACAGTAAGAAAATGCAATCAGACAGTCAAAAAGCAAACAACTAAAGCCTGTACTTTTCTATATAAAAAAATAAGGGCTCTGCCACTTCATTGAAAAATTATACTTGATGTTTCATACAATTGACAGATACAGGTTTGAAACTTTCTGATGTGTAGAAGACGCTGTCTAATATTTGAACGAGTTGCCACTGCAGTGAGTACTTGAACATATTTTAGAGATGCTTAAAAACAGTTACATAGCACATTTAGCTAAGTGTGTTAATTTGTTTCAATATGTGTAATTTTTTTTACACTCTTTCATGATTCCCCAAGTACAGACGCTTGAACTTAGAATTTTATCCTTTCTAGCGCTGCTTTACATTCATGGACCGAGGATTCGTGTTTAGGATAGTCAACAATTACATCAGCATGTTTTCCTCTGGGGATTTGAAGGTAAGAACCACAGTTGGAGTGATTATTTGCTAAACTCTGCATTATATTATTTATTTATAAACTGGTCTCCATTTATATCCGCCTACACATTAACCTCTCCATTCTCTGTAGGAAAAAATAACATCTACAGCAAGGAAACACAGCCTTTTAAATGTTCCATCTACTGAGCAGTCTCTCAAGTCCTTCTTTAATGGGGGAAAAGGCGTAGATGAGAGTGTTGGCCCTTCATTTCTATTTTCTGTTGGTGGAAAAGGGAATGGCTCCCTTTGGCTGTAATTTCTATGGCGTAGTTTATGCTGGGCCCTCTTAGATTTAACACTGGAACTCCTATTGGCTTGGGAAACCCTTAGGTCCTGGGCAAAATGAATGGATCACTCTACCCAAATAAAGATGTGTGTGTCAAAGGGACAGCAAAGGAACACTAGAGCAATAGTTCTCCAAGTGTGGGTCTTGATGCAGTCAGGGGCCCAGAAATCTGTCTCAATGGGACTTCCAGGTGATCTGCAAGCATTCTCAAGTTGAAAGCCACTGAAATGGGAGATGTGGTGAAGTATGCCCAGAGGAAACACAGACTAGAAATGCACGGGTCAAGAACTTTGCATGTGTTAGAGCTCTGAGGCTGCAGGCAACAGAATCTGACTCCAACTTGAGATAAGGGGGTCTATAGGAGGATACTGGGAGTAAGCAGCATCGAATAAGCAGCCGGAGAACTGGACTTGGAAGGACAGGATGCAAAGGCTCTTAGCACAGGAATGGTCACAACCCGGGGAACAGGCTGCTGCTGCTGCTGCTGCTGCTACATAATTAATCAGCTGGAGCCATTTTATCCACTTTAACAATCTGCTTTGGGTTGAAAATCCAGAGAAGAAACAGGGTGTCTATCTGCTATGGGCCACACACCTCTCTTTTAAAGAGGAAAGATAGAGCCCTGGATTAATAATTCCCCATTTGGGCTGGGGAGATAGCCTAGCAGTCTAAGCACCTGCCTGACAAGTGCAAGGTCCTGAGTTCGATCACCAGTACCACAAGCCATGCGGGCCCTGGAACCACGGGTACATCTTGCTGGCCACCGAGACTGGGAGTGGTGGCGCACGCCTGTAATCCTAGCACAGGGGAGGCTTAGACAGGAGAATCACTATGGGTTGGAGCTGTGCAGCAAGAACCTGTACCAAATAAAGAAATAAATAAATTTTTTAAGGTTTCAAAAATATAATTCCCCATTAATATTTACCCATTGAGAAAAAGGGAATTCCTGAAGGGGAAATTATCTAATTTGGGAAAGAACAACAGATATTTTAAAAAACCCAAAAGTAAATAATGATAATCTTAAACCTATTAGGTCATGCTTAGGAGCCTGAACATTATTTTTCTGGAGTGGAGAATTATGTTTGGTTATGTGTCATTTGGTTCTGAAAATATAATTCTCTAAATATTTCTTGAAAAGATGCTCTCTCTTTTTGCGCTTTCGTTATGCTTGGCGTTGGTAGACACCATTTAGATACACTAGCAGAAGACCTAAAGGACACTTTTTTCAAAAGCCCAAACAGAATGTTCTCAGTGAAAGATAATGAACAAGCAGAATCTAATGATACTGCTATTGACCTCACAGCACAGAAAGTAAGTCAGGTGCTTTCTTTGTTTGAAATGGCAAGATTTTAAAATGGGAGCTAACGTTGCCTCAAAACATGATTCTAAGACATCTGAATACATGGGGAATGTTTTACTTTGTGTGTGAGTATTAGGGGATATACGAATGACAGCCTAACTTAGTCTTAAGAATGATTATTTAACAGAGAGGAGAGTGAAACTAGAGCCGTTGTGACTATGATCATGGTTGCTACTGATCTTTGTTGACCATGTCCGGATTTTATTACTCCCATATTAAGGTAGCAAAGAAAAAGTCTTTGTCTTATGATTTGAGTCAGTTTATGAGGGAGCTGTCTCCATGTGGTGCAGCAAGGCTTTTCTCCCGATTAAGGTGGTATGACATGAGCTCAGGGCAACCACTGGGATCGGATCTCATGTGGACTCCAAATGTAGGTTACAAATGAGGTCATTTCCTGAGGAAACCTTGAGCACTCTTCAGAAGCAGATCCTACTTTGGAGGGGACAAAACCTGTCAAATGCAACAATGAAAAAAACAACCAAAACTAGAAATGTAAAAATGACTTAGTTGTCACGCAAAGTAATTGCTACTTTTAGGGATAAGTGCAGATGTTTTGTTCGTATATATTACCTTTCTTAATATATCACTAGTAGTCATTCAGTGTGCCTCTTTTGCAGACCTTATGCCAGTATAAATTTGATTTTATCCAAGAAGTGTGTCAACATGAGCACTTTATTCCTTTGTGTCTCCCCATAAGATCGGCAAACATTCCAGGTACCAAACAATTCCTCATTTTTCTTACTTTCTCTCAACTGAATACTTTTGCATTTTCCCTTTTTTTTTAAATCATTTTCCTCTTTTCTCAATCACAGCTTTTATCTGAATTTGTAGTACGGGTATCAGAGCCAGGTAACCTGGAGAAAATTCAGAAGTTGTTGGTGTATGTTTGATAACTACAACTATATATTTCTTAACTTTTGCCTTTTTCTCTTCATTAAAGAGAAAGTCAACAACATTTTAAACAGGGTTTTATTACGTCGATGGATTTTAACCTAGAAGCATACTGTCTTATGCCTTACTAGCTACAAAAGATAGCTTTCCATAGATTTTGGGACATAAAAATTACAAGGAGAAACAGGTATATCTTTGAGTATAATTTAATTTAGGATTATCATATGTATAATTTTGCTAAAACAAAGTTGTACAAAGAACATTTGGATATTTTGAAGAAGAAAGAGAGGAAAAGAAAGAAGGATGATGTCTCAGTTACTCTTCTCTCCTTGCTGGGACGAATACCCGACCCCCAAAATGAAGGAAGGAAAGGTTTATTTAGCTCACAGTTACTGAAGGTTCCAGTCTGTACTCCACGGGCTCCAAGGCCGAGTGACACATGGCCTAGGGCAGCAGTTCATGGTGGCAGCAAAGAGCAGAGAGCAAACTGGGGAAGTAGCAGCAACAACAGTGGCTACAGAGAGCACGTCTGCCTCTCTGTCTCTCTTAGGTTGCATGCAGGCTATCTGCCCCAGGCTGGGTGTAGCTCTCACACCCATAATCCCAGGCTCGGATCATGAATTAATCACAAACCATAGAACTGCACCTAAATGATTGCACGAGGCTTTTGGGGGACAAATACACACAAACCATGATGGGGGTGGGGAGTGGTAGGGAGGGAAGAGGAAGGGAAGGCAGGGGGAGGGGAGCAAACGAAGGGGAGGGGCAGAGGGGTGAGGGGACAGCAGGAGGAGGGGAGAAGAGGAGAAGGGAGAGTGGAGAGGAAGGGATGGAAACATTCTAAATACCTTTTACTACCAAAGAGAGGAAGAGACTGTCTGTGTATCCGGGAAGGAGCTTCGTACTTTCTTCACTGTGCTCAGTCAAGCATAAATAGTCCACAGGTTATTTTCATTTGTTACTTCTGTAATTAAAACATTGTGTATGTGCATGTATACATAACATATAGCTGGAATATAACACATACATTCTGATACACATAAAAGTAGGAAAATCACGATAGAGTAATAGACAAGCATTACTCATTTAGACATCAGAAACTAATCAAACATGAAGAGACAAAGAAAATACTGAAATGATTTAGGAATTTGAAATGCTACTAAGCAAAGGGTAGACTCTTCAGAAGTTGTGATTTTAACGTATATGTATATATTTGGTGCATGGTCTCACTATGCAGCTCGGACTCGTAGTGATCCTCCTGTTTTCAGCCTCCCCAGTGCCGGGACCTGGTCTGTCAACAACTCAGCACTCCCAGGGGCAGGGCCAGTGCAGCATATGCTGCCGGGGATTGAACCCCAGTCCCTGTGCCTGCCTCAGCAGGCACTTAGTCCCCTGAGCTATCTCAGCAGTCCTGATTTTAATATTCATAAGAATGAAAATTAAGATGATAATGAATCTCCTTGTAACTGTTATAATTTACACTAACACTGTAGAAGGAAAATTATATTATCAATCTATAAATATTTTGACACTTTAATCTTAAATATAATCCATTTATATTATATCATTTTCTAATGAATAAAGCATATTCCAAAGAAAGAGGGGTGAACATGGTATTTTGGACTACAACATTATAAGTCTTCTGTTTCTTCTGATTTGAATTTGTTTTACAAATTAATGGGAAGTCATTATTGATTAGCTAAGTTAATTAAGATATTCGAAAGGACAGACCTTTATTGGGTCATTTTGCTTCCAGTAGCTGTCAATCTATACTCAGGTCAAGGCCTGATGAGTCTATTTTGTATGTTGAGCACCATAAACAGGGAGTATAAAAATATGTTTCATAGCAGATATCTTTTTATTAGAAAAATATGTGCTCATAATTCTTTCTTAGGGAAACAACCAATCTATGGTATTCATGAAAAATGACAATATTGAGAGATTCATTTAAAATTTAAAGAATAGACTTTAATCTTCCAGTGTAAATTATATAGCTAATAAATAAATACATATCTGATATATATGCATATATCAGATATTATATATCTGAGTACACGTGTTATCTTATCATTTTGTTTATTTCTATTAAACCTAGATCCTTTGACACCTTCAGAATCAATTCAAGAGTTACATGCCTCAGGTAAATAATAACTTATATTACCTTTTTAAAAAAAAAATACATCAATGATGTTGATGAGTAGAGATCTTACAGATTAGCAGTTTTCACTGGTAAATAGCTATGTCTTTGATTACATTATCAAAATATTCAAAATATTGTCTGACTTCTTCTTTGGCCACTGATAATTTAATGATTCCCTGACTTCAATTATTTCATATTTTCCTCACCAGACACAGAATTGTCTTGAGTTCCCAAAGCATCTGAAATTTTCTTACTATATTCAAAAACTAAAATTCCCATTTAAAAATACATACTTACCCAATACACCTGTTGCGGATTGTTGAATGCACGCGCTCACATGCGCTGGGCAAGCTCGCGGCCACCGAGCACCACCTCCACTCTTTGGTTAACTTTATTTTTAGACAGGCTCATGCTCAGTGACCTCGACCGGCTTCAAACTTACGATCCCACCGCCCGAGTCTCCCAGGGCATTGTGATGAAAAGCATGCATCTCCACATCCTTTTGTCACACCGGGCTTTATATGACGTTATACAGCGTAATTAACTACAGTCACCATGCCACGCATTCCATCTCTGAAATGGATTCATCTTAAAATTGATAGTGTGTGCCCTCTAGCCAAAATTTCAGTTTCTTTCATTCCCTAGCCCCTGCCAATTGCTTTTGTACTCTCTCCTCCTATTTATTCACCATTCTTAAGATTCCATATGGAATATATATCTATATATGTGGTATCCTGTGTCACTGTTATTCCTATATTTGGCTTGGTGTTTTCTGTTTGTTTGTTTGTTTGTTTGTTTGTTTTTTCTGTATTTTAGGGAAGTGTCTACAGGGTGTTCAGGGTCTCACTACTAGATTGGACTCGTAGCAATTCTCCTGTTTACAGCCTCCCAAGAGATGGGATTACGGGCGCGCACCACCATGCCCAGTCTCAGCCGCCATCTCAGCGCACCCCAGGGGTAGGGCTGGCACAACAGGCCTGGAGATCAGACCCCAGTCCCTGTGCCTGCTTGCAGGCACTTTAATCCACTGAGCCATTTGACTGGCCCTTGGCTTGTTTTAATTAGCATGAATGCCCTCTAGCTTCACCCATATTGTTGCAAATGGCATAATCTTCCTTTTTTAAAGAGTAGAACTCTAACCTATAAATGGACACTTAGGTTTGTTTTCATATATTCACTGTCGTGAATAATGTTCCAACACACATGATGGTGAAGATGGTTCAACAAGATACTGACTTCTGTAAAATTGGAGAAAAAAAAAAAAAAGATACTGATTTCATTTGAAAAATGACAAAAGTTACCAAGTGCTGGGAGGATACATGAGGAAAGGGTACCCTTACACACTGCTGACAGCAGTGTGATTTGGGGCAGCCCACTGTGGAGAAAGGAAGGGAGGTTCCTCGAAACTGCCATGAGATCCAGCAATCCCACTACTGGGTAATTATCCAAAGGGATTGCAATCAGTCTGTCACTGAGACAGGTACATTCCCATGTTCGTCACAACATGACCCTGAACCACCAAGGAATGGGAACAAACTAGCTGCCCATGCTGCATGGATGAAGTAAATGTACAGACACACAACGAAATGCTATTCAGTCATAAAATATGAAATCCTGTCATTTGTAGCAACATAGATGGAACTGGAGATCAAGTAAAATCACTTTTTGGCCTTTGGGCTAAGATCAAGTGTAGAATTATGATAACTAAAATAAGTCAGACATAGAAGACAGGAGCCACATGAGTGAAATCACATAAAACCTAAAGAAAATTGATCTAATAGATTTTCAAATGAAAGGAGGACCAAGAGATGGAGGGAGGGGAGGGGAAAGGGAGGAGATGGGAACGTACAAAGAATTAAGTTATGTACCAACTTCCATAAGGAGTGCACAGCATACATTATGTATGACAGAGATGTACTGCTAAAAACAAAAGCTGTAAAAAAGAAGTTAAGAGTAGGGTAGTGAGTACCAAAGGCCAAGAAAAGTAGGTGGGTAAATGGAGGGTAGGGAGAGGTTGACAAGGGGTCACTAAGTTGCAGTTAAACAGGAGAAAGAAACCCTAGCATGCCACTGCAAAGCACAGTGGCTGCAGATAGCAAAGGGTGCTGCAAATGTTGGGGGATAGAAACACTGCACCTGTCTTAAAGATCATCGTGCACACATGTGCCAAAGTGCTGCGTGGACTTCATCCACAATTTTTATGTTTTCACATATCAATTAAAAGAGAAAAATAATTGTTTGAAAAAGACTGATTTCAATTCTTTTAAGTAGATAGATGGAGGTAACATCACTGGGTGGTATGACAGCTCTATTTTTAATTATTTGAGGGACCTCCTGACTACTTTCATTTTTTTTAATTTTAAAGAGAAAAAAACAAAAAAAATCACAATAGCAAAGACAAAAATAAGCCAATATAAAACAATAAAAATGGTACAGACATAGAAGACAGGAGCCACATGTCTTCAAAACAAGAATAGAAAATTAACAATGGTTGTTACATTAAATATTGTCACCATTAAATTTGTTGCGGAGATTACCAGATATAGGCATGCAAGATTGATCAAACAATTAAACATTAAATCATCCTCTCAATAAGTCTTAATTTTTCCTTGTCCTTTTTATGTTTTTTAATTTATTTTAAAGAGTATAGAAATATTAGATAAGATATTAGAAAAGATCCACATTTTAAAAAACGAGATGAAAGGTATTCAGTATTAGTTGTTATACTGCACAGCATGGGATGCTCTACCTAGAAGACCCAAAACGCTCCACCAAGAGACTCTTAGAATTAATACACAAATGTAGTAGCATAGCAGCACACAAAGTCACCACCCCAAAATCAACAGCATTCTACCCCACAAACAATAAACTCACTGAGAAACAAATTAGAGAAACCATAGCATCCAAGAAAATGAAATACTTAGGAATTAATCTAACAAAGGAAGCAAAAGATCTATATAGTGAAAGTCGCAATACTCTGAAAAAAGAGATGGAAGAGGATTTCAGAAAATGGAAAGACATTCCTTAATTCCTTGCTTTCTGTATTGACTGTATCCATTTATAAGCGCTCCAACGAGGTACAAGGAATTCCTTTCCTCCACCCCTCCCTACACTTTTTTGTCATCAGACCATAGCCATCTGACCAGGAATGGCATGATAGGTCCCTACAGTTTTGATGTTCCCTTCCTTAATTATTAGCAATAGTGAGCAATTTTCATATTTCCATTGGTCACTTTATGTCATCTTCAGAAAAGTGTCTGCTTGAGTCCTTTGCCCGTTTTAGCCTAATTACTTGTCTTATTTGTTGTTGTTTTTGTTTTGTTTTATTTTTCACTTTGTTTTTTTGCTTGCTTCTTTGTTTTGTTTTTCTTAATTGATATCATTCCAACATACATGATGATAACATTAACATACATCATAGAGAATTAGGGCCTGGACGTGCTCTATCTTGCTGCCCCCTTTTTCCAATTCTTCTCCTTCCAACCCCCTTCTCTTCCTTATGTACAAAAGCTTTTGTTTTGTTTTCGTCTATTTTGTTTTGTTTCTGCTGTTCAGATGTCAGTTTTTCTTTGTTTTGGATATCAGCCCACCATCAAATACAGGGCCTGCATGTATTTGAACATCATCTGTTGGTTGTCTTTTTTATTTTATTGATTGTTTCCTTTGCTTTCCAAAAAATTTTTGTTTGATTTAGTTTCACTCAACTATTTTGCCTTATGCTGCCTGTGTTTGGGGATCATGTTCATTAAGTCATCGCAACACCAACATCAAGGAGTTTGTCCCTGGTGCTAGGATTACTGTCAGCAGTGACACTTGTGCAGCACATTAGACAATTCTGAACAAACCCATTCTTACTGGAAATCGTAACATCTTTTCTCCATAATTCCAACTCCATATTTCATAGCCCTCTTTGTTTTCTCTCTCTCTCTCTCTCTCTCTCTCTCTCTCTCTCTCTCTCTCTCTCCCCCCCTCTCTGTCTCTCTCTCTCTCTCTCCCCTCCATCCTTCCTGCTAAACCAACCTATCCTGATTTTACTGCTACTCCTCAGTTCCTGCAACCCCAGCAGATTCACCATCTCTTCTCTGTCCCTTCTTTATCACATAGCTCTCTTTCTTCTCCCTACCCTCCCATTCATTTATATCTTACCTCCATCTTATTAAGTACATAAAGCATGAGTCTAAGGAGATTGCTGGCCTCAAAGCCTTACTGTTTAATCTTTCCTACATAAATGTACACGGCAGCAGGACATAATGACAGTGTGGAAGTACGTGCTCAAGTTTCTCCACCATCCAACCCCACTCTATCACTCAAGCCTCCATTCCTCCCACTCCTCTTTGAGTGGCTGGGCTTATGACCCCCAGCTTCCTGTCCTTCATCCACTCCCTCCTCCATCTGCTCCTTCAAATATTTGTACTCCCAAAGCTTGAACATCCTTAAGGGCCCAGCTCAGTGTATCCCTTCCTGGCACATTTTCCAATTTCTAGAGGCAGAATATATGGTTTCAACCCCTGTACTACTGTTATCATACCACCCTTACTGAGCAAAACAGTTGGCATGGTGTTTTCCTCTGTATTTGCTTTTGTTTGTACACAGAACATGCCCATCTTCCTAACTGCTCCAAGACATTTAAGACGATTATCTTACTGACCCTCTCTTCCTGGTGGAAGGAGTTAATAGCAGTTACCTCACTATTTATAAAGGGATTGTTACTTTGTCAATAACACAATATCGTTTCTTTCCTCACAAAGATATGCCGGAATATTCTGTCACAAATGAATTTTGCCGCAAACATTTCTTGATTGGAATTTTGCTCCGAGAAGTCGGCTTTGCCCTACAGGAAGACCAGGATATCAGGCACTTAGCTCTAGCTGTCCTAAAAAATCTAATGGCTAAGCATTCATTTGATGATCGATACAGAGAAGCAGTAAGTGGTCTTCCTTTCTTCCCTCCCCAGACACTATTTAATGGCTCACTGCATTAAATGCATATCAAACCTACACGCCTATTGATTTTTATGTGAATCATTTCTTTGGCCCCCTTTTCACCTAGAGAAAGCAGGCCCAGATAGCTAGCTTGTACATGCCCCTCTATGGCATGCTGCTGGATAATATGCCAAGGATCTACCTGAAGGACCTGTATCCTTTTACAGTCAATACGTCGAATCAGGTACATCTACGTTCCATTTCAGATTTCTATTTTAACAATGAATGCGTCTGCGTACATTTACACCCTGCATGGCCATTTCTGTGAGAAAATAAAGAATTAATGCTTCCTGTGAGGTGCTCACATCAACATCATTGTTGCCAGGTTGGCCATTGTAGGCTTCCGCCTGGACTCTCTTCAGAGTTGTGTTTTGATAGTCTCCCGTTGTCTGCATCGTCCTCTAATTCTTCCCAGTTATTAGAGCCCCTGGGCTGCTTTCCCAGCCCCGCTCTCGGGCCATCTCCTTCCCCCTTGCCCCCACCACTGTCATCATCGCCTTTACGCCCCTGTGGTTTCAGTGTGGACAAGTGCCTTATTTGTAGTCAGGACTCAGAGGTGGCCTGTGACAACCCACCACAGTGACTGCACAGCAATCTACATAAGATCCATCGCTTGCCTTCCATCCCAGATGACGGACACGTGGCTAAGTCCAGTAACAGTGGCCAACAGAACCACCCAGAGTTTGAGCCAGGCCTACAGAAATGTTTTGGTCTAGTACCTCATTCAGTGCCCAGCAGTATCAGTTACTATTTATGTGACTTTTGCTAAGTTCACCAGCCTCTTTAAGCCTCTGTTTTCTAATCTATAAAGTGTGATGAAATACCTACATCACAAGATCCCTACGAGGATAAACTGTATAACAGAAAGCATTTACCATGCATCCAGGCATATAAGAGCTATTTGCCTGGCATCTAGCAGCTATTCATAATCTAGTCTCTGGTGGTAGCAATATGAATAAAATAACCCAGGATAATGCTTATATATAATCTATATTGTATCCCACAACTATATTAGTAATTATCGCTGTCACTTGGTCCTATCTCAAATATTATTCCTACTACACTACTAAAAATCATATACGAAAATCAAATTGTGACTAAGAGTATGATTTTGACTATATCCACTTTCATTGCCTACTCTGGCAGACAATGTTTGCTGGAATATAAAAGATCAAATTCAATGGCATCTAATTGAAAGTATAATGGAGGAGGCATATGTGGGTTTATAATGTTGAAACATACTGCTTGCCCTAAATCTCTTCTATAATTTGAATGCAGGGGTCTCGGGATGACCTAAGCACCAGTGGAGGATTTCAAATCCAGACCTCTATGAAACACGCGACCTCTGTGGATACATCATTTTCTAAGGATGTTTTGAATTCCATAGCAGGTACTTGAAAGCACTTGTGTTTAACATTCATCTGTGTTTACAGTGCAGATCATTGTGCCTTTTACCCAATCCATAATTCATATGCATAATATATCTGGCAAAGCCTACTACATCGATACGCCCAGACTTTTTACATATTTCTTTGAATGCCATCCAGTGATTTCACTTATACTAAGTGTCCATCTTTGACTGGCTTAAGGAGCAATCTGCTCAGATGTTATCAAATTACTTCGCTCTGGAAACAGCCTTTAAGTTTTCATTGCATACAGCCTTTTAAAATATAATAGCTTTTCAACTTTAAAGATTGTTTTTATGAACTATTTTTGAAATGGCATTTTAATTTCTCATAAACTGTCAGAAGTTGAAAGCTCCTTCCCCAAAATTATCTTTATGGGATTTTGCTGAGGCATTTTTTAAAAGGCACTTTAAGAGATCAAAAGAACACACTTACTTTGCTTGTTTCCATTTATAATGGTTCCGATTTTCCTGTGTCCTTAAAGATCTCTGTAGTGACCCTAGAAATGTCACATATCTTTAGTGACAACTCTGAACTCTATTTTGAGACATTTTCATGACACAATAACCACTTCTACAACCATAATCATCCTTTTGGGTTCATCATTTTAGCTTTTTCTTTTCTGTTCCCATGCATCTCATTGTCGTCCGTGTGCTGTGGCTTGTGTTTGCAGCCTTTTCATCAATAGCTATTTCTACAGTAAACCATGCTGACTCCAGAGCATCTTTAGCAAGTCTTGACTCCAATCCAAGTACCAACGAGAAGAGCAGTGAGAAGACTGACAACTGTGAAAAGGTACAGCTTCACTTCCGAGTGGGGGGGCTCATCAGAATTACAAGCCAAAAGCTCTTATTTGCACTGTCTCGGTTGGCGCTTTAATTCCTAGATTCCAAGACCTTTGTCTCTGATTGGGTCAACTCTTCGATTTGACAAGTTAGATCAAGCAGAAACCAGGAGTCTTCTCATGTGCTTTCTTCACATTATGAAAACAATTTCAGATGGTAAACAAAACCTTTTCAAATTGCATATAAAAAGTGAGAAAACTGTGCGCTGCAAATGCCTTCATGCTGTGTTTTGTTTTTCTTCTAGAAACTCTGATCTCCTACTGGCAGAGAGCACCTAGTCCTGAGGTGTCTGACTTCTTCAGCATCTTAGAGTAAGCCACAGAGTTACTTAGATAACACGTTGACCTGGAAATTTCCCAAAAGCCCCTGTCCCACCTTTCATCCCAAGAAACTTTATAATAAATTATTTATCAATAGTAGTTAAAGAAAACTTAATATTTCTCTTTCAATATACTTAGATAAACAGTTAGCTGTGTATAAGTAAAAGGGTATGAATAATTATACTGTGGCCCTCTTTTTTCCTTTCTAGTGTTTGTCTTCAAAATTTCAGATACCTAGGAAAGCGCAATATAATAAGGTAACAATCTTAAATTCCAACGTTTAATGGAGAGTTTTTAAAAGCATAATGATGTGTTAATGCATCAGGTCAGATTTATAAATACATGTCAGAAATCATAAAATGCAAATAAGGATTGTAAAGTTGACTTCACATTATAAACCGAGGTTTGAAAAAAAAAATAGATAGATAGATAGATAGATAGATAGATAGATAGATAGATAGATAGATAGATATGTAATATGTGTGCTTATTTTCTCATGAGAGACAAAAACAAGCCCACATGACCCTAATTTCCTACTTCAAGAAGAAACTGGGGTTTTATTGTTCACTATCTCGCAGACCAGGAAATATTTCATTGTCCTGCCAGTGCTTTGTCAGATGCCATTCTGTTTCTCTATGTAAAGTACAGGTGCTGAACTATGATGAAAACTTGTTTCCCTTGCAGAAAAATTGCTGCTGCATTTAAATTTGTGCAGTCCACCCAGAACAATGGAACTCTCAAAGGATCCAACCCTTCCTGCCAGACGTCAGGTCTCTTGTCACAATGGTAATGTCCCATTTGCTTGATACGTGAAATCGCTCGAGTGTGTACATACACGTATCTGCATGCATAGAGAGAAGTGGATACACTGACATAGGCATAGAAAGATGACAGAGAGACAGAATAAAGTGTTGCAAACCAAATGGAGAAGTCAAGGAGCTCTCGACTTATCTGAATAAGTTTCATAGGCACTTTCTTTTCTTCCCCACTCACTAGCTTGTAAAACCAGAGTTAAGGACTATGCCTCATTTATGTGCACTTAGAGCACAATGCCTCGAATAGAATGAGCCTTAATGAGAATTTCAATTTAATTGAACCTGAGAGGTACACATAATTTCAATAAATGCCTCATTTAATTCTTGCTAATTTCCTAGTGACAAAGCGAAATTTGTGATCATGTCTGCCTATTCTTTTCAGTAATTATACTGCTTTTGGAAATGTTCTTAAAGCCGAAACTGTTTTTTTTTAAAGATCAAAAGAGGAAGCATGGAGGGCCCCATCAGCCTCCTCTAGAGTTCCTAGTCATTGGCCTGATTTTCCATGTGTAAAGGACCAGTGACTTCTTCATTAGCCTTCCAATGTGAAACATTTGCCCCGAAATTCCACCTCAAAGCTCCTTTGGGTCTAATAAATAAGAACTGTTTGCTGCAATTTTCTCTGGTTTGATTTATTCTCCCCATAGGCCTTAGAATAATACATAAGATGAATATTTTAGAGAAAGAGTTTTAGAGGAAAATATGAAAGTGGTATATAGTCAATAAATCATAGAATAAAATTTGCCACCATCTCTAGAGACCTCTTGAAATTGCCTTTGAGTGCCTTGGAGTAAATTTTTAAAATGTATCGGGCGTGTTTTGCAAATGGTACGAGAATGGAGGGCAGTAAAAACTCGCTTTCCCTGTTGACTTGTAGTGCTAATCCACAAAGGTCACTGCAGCTGTCTGGTAGACTGGATTATAGATGCCCTCAAATTACCAGGCAGGTGCCCCAGCTGCCCTTCAGCTTCTAAAAATTAGGATTTTTTTCACAAGTGCCAGGCTGAATTGCACTCAAAACCTGGAACAATGAGTCCTGAGGGTTGAAGTCCCAAGGTCCAGAATTCAGTACTCCTTGGAATTTCAAAAACAAGCCACACGTCCTGAGCCACTGAAGCACAAGGTCAGATTTCCAGGGCTTTGACCCATCCAGACCCTTTGATTCTGCCCAAACCAAAATTCATGAAGAATGTGACAAACAGAAAACCACACCTACCACAGGTTTGACTCTTAAGAGCATCTCTCGTTGCCTGCTTTCCTCCAAGGGCTGCTGGTAGGGGTGGTTTATGAGACAGCAAATATCTCAAGACCAGAAAACCTTTTCTTTGGCCAAATCATAAAGTCAGAAACAGAAAGCATCCCTAACTCCACAAGGACACTGAGTAATTTTCCCATTGGAAGTCCCTCAGCACATTAAATGAAAGGTATTGTCAATATCCTTGGAGATAAACTTGTCACAGAGAAGACCCTCAAGCACCAATGTCCTCACAGTGACCATGTGTCAGCTCCTAAGAACATGACCCAGATGGAATTCTGAGTGACCAGGAACTTCAAGACATAACAAAACAAGCAGTGTTTTAGACCAGATTTTATACCTGTCCACTTTAAAAGCAATTTGATCTGTCCAAGCTTTATAATATTATAATTTCTAATTCCCAGAACTGGTTGATCTGCTAGTAACCAACTCAACATCCATGGTTCATTTGATTTCATCAAATAATATGAAAAGTACTTGACAAGAGTCAACTTAACTGTCAGTTATTCAATGGATTAACCTCCTAAACACTGTTTTGACTTAAATAAATTCACCCAAAAGTATTTAAAAGTCACTATTATCATGATGCTTATAGTGATTTTTTCCATAATTTTATTGAGAAACAAGTAGCAATGAGACAGTTTCAAATCAAATTGGTAGGACAGTTTCAATAATTAACACATTGCATACATTCTTCCTAGTGGTTAA
>NW_004524672.1:3760032-3762779 GCF_000260255.1 Octodon degus
TTGAAGCAGGACAGTCCCACAATATTTCTTATCCTATCTCTTGCCTTCATTCACCACCCCCTTCTTTTTGAACAATCATCTACCCAAGAGACAGCACAGCAGCAACTAGCATGTCATGACAAGCAGCCCGTATTCAGAAGACCAGAATGACAGGCACTCCAAGCATGAAACTACTATTACGGATTACCATCTTCAGTGAAGTTACTTAGTTCACAGGTATCAGTATATATAGTTAGTCAGGGTGAGAATCTTTCCAGCTAACTTCTAGATTCAAAAATCTTCTGGAGATTCTCAGTATCATTGCTATAGTGAATATTAAAAAAAAAAAAAACTTTTTTCAAGTTAGTTTTTTATGTTTAACTTACACTATGGTATGTTTTTGTAGTACATTTTGATCACATTCCTCATAGGGAATTGGTAAATGTACCTAACACATTTTTACCTTTCTTTATCTCCCCTCCATCTCTTGGTCAAATAGAATATTTTAATGGACATGTGAATATGGCGTCCCCTAACAACAGTAACCACTTTTCTCATTGAATTTTCAGGATGCACACCACTTCCGGTCACGAAGGACATAAGCAGCATAGATCACAAACTTTACCTATAATCCGAGGCAAAAATGCACTTTCTAACCCCAAACTCTTACAGATGCTGGACAATACCATGACCAGTAAGTAAACCAGAAAACCATAGAAACGTGGTGGTTCCCAGTCATTCTCTAGATATGTATGGTATAGGCCATAAAATGCCTGTAATGTGCAATAGATACATGGAATATTATTGTCCTGTTGAAAAGCACAGTTTAAGGTTTGTTGCAGACCTGGACATTGTTCTTGGTGGAAGAAATCACCAACAAAGGTATAGTGCCTACATTGGTGACAAAGGTGTAGTGTCCTTATGGGAAAGGAGAGAGAAAGAGAAATGGAATGTGCTCAGTGTGGCTTCCCTGGAAACAAGTGACTTGATACTGTGAGGGTTATGGTGACTCTCTTGAAGGGATTGTTACTCATTGACTCTAGAGGAGAACAGAGGCCTCCATGTCCTATGAGTGGTAGACATGACACCTTGGACCCAGAGATGCATGTGTTCCTGCTCGGGAGTGAGGAAAACCAGGGCTCAGGGTTTTGTAGTAAATGTTAGCAGTTGTGATTGTAGGGCCCACTGTGCCTTGTCTGAAGGCTTGATACACATGTATACTTTGTGTCTTTCTGAAGGAGAATATTTGTGCCCACTGAGATCTACATTTCATCTAGGCCAGGAGCATAAAGCTGATTACACAAAATAGTATGACCTTGTTGGTGCCTGAATTAATGGAAAAGAACTAAGAAATAATAGAATCCTATAATAAACAGACACAAAAGGCATGAAAGACTCTGCCTTGTGTTTTCCAATTTATCCAATAAGGAAATTGAATAAACAAAAGCACTTTGATTTAATGAATTATTAATCAAAAATACCATCAGACACTAGATACACTATAATAGAAGAAACTCTTTTGTAGGGTACAATGAAAAAGTGTCTAGACAGTTATACATTGTTTTATTTTGCATTTTGTAGGCAACTCCAATGAAATAGACATCGTTCACCATGTGGATACAGAGGCTAACATAGCAACAGAGGTTTGCCTCACTATTCTGGACCTGTTATCGCTCTTCTCTCACGTTCACCAGGTGAAAATGATCATAATGTTTTCTACAAAAAGGCCAAATGAGAGGACAAAAATTACGTGAACTCAGGGAAATATTTTTAAGGCACTTCATGAAATGAAATAATCCTATATAAGTCAGCCTACATGTGAGTGGAATACGCGTTAATGATAAGATTCCAATTCATCACAAGTTGACAAGTATGTAATGTGCAAACGTCTGTGTCTCAGTATTGTTGAAGTACAGTTTTTCCAGTTTCCCTCATTTTGCTCTTGGGCCAGCTGGGCTAGGTGAGAATGGGACTGTACTTTTTCAGGGGGAAAAGGAAGAGACAAATGGTGCTATGTATTAATGTCCTAACTAGATCCAAAGCAATGGATTTATTCACTTTAAACATACTTTGTGTGCTTATCTGCCATTTGTATATCTCTGATGAAGTGACACCATTCATACCTATCAAAATTGCTCGGTTTAAAAAGACCAAGCATGCTTTGTTGAGGATGCAGAGAAACTGGGCCTCTCATTCATGGCTACTAGGGACGCAAAACAGTAAAGAGCTTTATTACTGGGGCTAAACATTGGCTCAGGAGAAACAAAAACACACATCTTCACAAAGCTCTGTACACGGATATGCATAGCAGATTTCTTTTCAGTAGCAAAAACAGAAAAATATCCACCCACATGTATATCAACAAGTAAAGGGATTGCAAAAATGATTGCTGGAGGGCCAGCCAAATAGCTCAGCAGATTAAAGCACCTGCAAGCAGGCATGCCGGCCCCACCCCGGGCATGCTGAGATGACAATGGAGACTGGGCAAGGTGGCACATGCCTGTAATCCCAGCTCTTGGAAGGCTGTAAACAGGCAGATCACTATGAGTCCGATCTACTAGTGAGACCCTGAACATCCTGTAGACCCTTCCCTAAAATACAAAAAAAAAAGAGTGCTGTGTCCATGTAGTAGAATATTATTCAACTGTAAAAAGCAATAAACTATTGATATCACCTGAAACATGCATTATGTTCAAGAAGAAAAAAGAAGACTATTGTTATCAGACTATAAAAATAGAAAGCAGGTCAATAGTTGCCTGAGAAAGGAA
>NW_004524672.1:3762879-3794543 GCF_000260255.1 Octodon degus
GCTTTCAGGAGTGATGGATATGCTGATGATCTTAATTACAGTGATGGTTTGAGGGATTTATACCAATATTGCACTCATCAAAATACACATGTAGAATATGTGCAATTCATTGGATGTCAACTGCTCCAGTAAAGGTGTTTAAGAAACATCTGCAGCTCAACCAATTGAGCTAAAAACTCAGGCTAGCACCTTACGGTTTGAGCCTGTCAATCCTGATTCTATTGATTAAAGCCTCTACATCCACCTCATGACTACACCAAGGAAGCCCGGCTTTCAAGCAATATGTGAGAATCATGACAGAAAAAACCAACAACTATATTATGATTCTTTATTGCTCAATGGAAATGTCACTCAAAGCTGACATGTTTGACGTGTTTTCCCAGTGTCTTCAAGGGTCGATCTATCTGTGACTTCATTTCTTCTCTCCTAATCCCTACCACTCACTCTGCTTTTCTTTCTCTACAAGCTTCTCTCCACCTACAGGCTTCTGTATCCTCTGTTTCTCCCTCCTGGGGTAACCTTTTCAGTTTCTCTGAGACAGGCTCCATCAGCACATATGTTCATACATCCATTAGAGAGGTCTTTGCTGACCACCCGCACGAAGTAATCCCAACCTAAAGCAAATGCTTTCTATTGCATTCTCCTGCCCATTATTTTATTTAGTCATCTTTAGTCACTAGTATGTAAGTCTGTTGAGCATCCAGAACTGTGCATACAGCATGGTAGGCACATAATAAATACTTTTGAGGAAATGCAAGTGTTTCGCTTACCCTAGCATCTGTGCTGAATTTCCAGAGACAGCTCCAACAAGCTGACTGCCAGAACTCCCTGATGAAAAGGGTCTTCGATACCTACATGCTCTTTTTCCAAGTCAGCCAGTCAGCCACGGCACTGAAGCATGTGTTTGCCTCTTTGCGGTTGTTTGTATGCAAGGTAAGGATCCTCCAGGTTCCAGGAGAGCTCAGCTAATGATGATAATGCACACATCACAACCTTTGTATCTCTCAATATAAAGAGAAAAAGGGTTGTTTTCTTCTACTTCTTATATATGTCGTCCCTGGCCTCCAAACGCATTGGCATTCTGCCTACTTTGAGACCCAGTGTCCAATCACCAGCTCTTTAAATTCCCAATAATTGTGTTAGCAGAGTTAGTAAAATGCCTTCGTTCAAGTGTCATATCCATCCATGTCAAGTTAAATGGTTTACACTAACGTAGGTACAGCCACTGTTTGTGAGGGTACCTGTAAATAACACTGTGGGATTTATACAATGTCAAGTAAACAAAAGATATTTCAAAGTTCTCATTCAATTACTTTGGGCTGTTTTCAGCTGCCGATAATGTAGAGCATTGCATAGACTTTAATGAGTGAAAGTTTATCTTCCTCGCTTTCAAATGGGCAGAAAAGTGTAAGTTAGCATAAAAGAGGGATTCAAATGAGAACTGACAGAGAAAAATGAAGGAAGCTTGCCCATTCCACCCATTCTTTTATTTCTCTAGTTTCCCTCAGCATTCTTTCAAGGACCTGCTGACCTCTGTGGGTCACTGTGCTATGAAGTCCTGAAATGTTGTAACCACAGGTCACGATCAACTCAGATGGAAGCCTCAGCTCTTCTGTACTTCTTCATGAGAAAGAATTTTGAATTTAACAAGCAGAAGTCAATTGTCCGGTCCCACTTACAAGTAAGTGGTACCAATTTTCATTAAGGCTCTTAGGAAAGCATGCACCAACCCTAAATTAAATCTGCAGCACTGCAAACAAAACAAGGCAAACCACTGGTCTGTTTCATTAGTCATTAAAGCCTCTTGTTCCAGGGCAACCTCTTACCAACTCCACCAAACTTCTTCTTAAGAAATACATCAGCACACTCAGTATTAATTTCAGCAGGACACAGCTGGGAAGAGATCAGCAGAACCATCTCTGTGTTTATATTTCCCTTTCATTTGTCCAGGACTAGAGCTGTGTAGACAATTCTGAAACTTCGGCCAGCTCTAAGCAAAACCCACCAAATTCCAAATGCATAAGATCTTTATTTAAGGCATCCCACAATTCCTGCAGCCTTCATGAAGTATTTATGCTTTGAGGAAATGCCCTGGATTACAAAGCCAGCTGACAATGCTGTTCCATGAAACTGACACATAAATGAAACCCAGGGAGCTGCTCTAGAAGCACCACTTCTCGTCCTGCTTAAAGGGTCTCATTTTTCTTTTCCCTTCCAGCTCATCAAAGCCGTGAGCCAGCTAATCGCTGATGCTGGGATTGGAGGTTCTCGCTTCCAGCATTCCCTGGCAATCACCAATAATTTTGCCAATGGAGACAAGCAAATGAAAGTAAGAAATGCTTTGTGGGCCTTTGCTACAGAATCGAGAATAAACTGAAGGGATTTTTTTTTTCATGAGATAGCAAGATCATTAAACGTTAATTCTGCATTTCGTTTATTGGGATTTTGAGCACTTATATGTTCAGTTGTTTGAACTGATAGTGCTACATTTATAGCACATAATCCGTTAAGTGGAATTTTCGATACACATGGTATATAACAAGGAGATTAACCATGAATATTCAGAAATAATTCACTCATAATACCAACCTTAGGCAAGTATTTCTCATCTTTCTTTTGGTACTTTCTATAGATTCCTCTCCCCCGGTCATTATAGTGAAAACTCCAGGGATAGAGGTGAGCTCAAGTGATAACTACACACAAAGATTAAAACAATGCCTTCTGATCCTCTCCCCTACTGATCCTGTTGTGCCCTCCTTTCTCTCTGGTCAGGTCCACCTTTTTAATCTCATTGTAGGTATGCTCCCCTATAGATTGCCCTTAGAAATCCCAAAGACACTAATAGTAGCTTATGAGCAGAAAAAAACACTTTATTTGATAATGTCAATTAAAGCCCCAGAGAGGAGTGGTTTTGATCCAATCTTATATCATATGCCCATCCCATCCTTAAACCAATCCCAGAGGCCAGAGGATAAAAGAAAATAATTGCCAGTCAAATAGCTCAGCAGATTAAAGCAACTGCAAGCAGGCTCAGGGGCCAGGGGTTCATTCCCCAGGCCTGCTGTGCCGGACTTGCCCCCGGGGCACACTGAGACAGCAATTGAGACTGGGTGTGGTGGTGCCCACCTGTAGTCTCAGCTCTTGGGAGGCTGTAAACAGGCAGATCACTATGAATCAGATCTAGTAGTGAGACCCTGAACACCTTGTAGACTCTTCCCTAAAATAAAAATTAAAATATAAATAATTGGCCAGATAAGTACCCTGTGCTCCTCCTGGTGCCTGGGAACGAAGTCAGACTTGTTCAGATCGTCACATGCTCAGGAGTCAGGGAGGACAGGATCTCAAGGACATCTGAGATGCTCTTAGCAGGAAGAGATACCTGAAGACAACAGCACAGTGTCGCCTGCAATACTTATTTCCAATGTGTCCACAGTCACAAGACCCAGAATCCATATGTGTCTATGAGCATATTTGTGAATGATGTATCCAGCGTACCACACTGTGAGGTCAGCCATAATTAACAGCGTGGCTTGAAGCAAGTTCTCTTAGGAACTCTAAGGAGATGATGACCTCGCCTTTCTCTTTTCCAAAGAACAGCAATTTCCCAGCGGAAGTGAAAGACCTGACTAAACGAATCAGGACAGTTCTGATGGCCACCGCTCAGATGAAGGAGCACGAGAAGGACCCAGAGATGCTGGTAGACCTCCAGTACAGCCTGGCAAACTCCTACGCAAGCACCCCCGAGCTTCGCAGGACCTGGCTGGAGAGCATGGCCAAGATTCACGCCAGAAATGGAGACTTGTCCGAGGTGAGTGGCAAAGGCTCGCGCACTCACGTTGCCACGGAGCTCTTATTAGCATGACTCAGCTTTCACATACAGCACGAATTATAAAAAGCTGCTGTATTTCCCACTTCTCTGTCTATGACCCAACTATAGTTTATGTGTACTAAGTTTGCACACAGAATTCAACAACGCCTGATTCCAAGTAGGTGACCTGAGATTAGGGCCAGATGGGGTGGGGGAACTGCAATATGTGGAAAGCAGCACAGATGTGAGTGTTGAAAACCTGAGGCTAAGGAAGAAGGTAATTAGAGTGAAAATTGAGAGTGCCATAAGTTAATCTTCTCTGTGTTACAGCATTTTCTCTGCCCTTGGGGTTAATAGGAAAGTGTGCTTCTATGCAGTGAGCAAATGCAGGCAGAGGAAATCAGTCCTCGTTACAGCCAGTATGAACTGGCTGTGGCAGGATTAACACTCCGTAAGCCGTACAAGGAGAAAGCACTGTACAAAGATGGGGAATCCATACCTAACTTTCCTATGTCAACTTTAGCACCATGTGGATGTACATGCAGCAGTTCATCACTCAGGCTTTGGGGTGCCAAACGGGAAAGTCTTGCCTATTCCCAGAACTCTGGCCCTCTTGGGAGGAGAAATTTGTCTATCATGATCCTAAAACCTGAAGCTTCTGTGGTGATCAACATCTCTGAGACAGAAAGCAGGAGAAGTCTGTCTTGGCCGCAATTTGGCCAAAAGGAGAATGGACAAGTCCAGTGCCATCAGACAGCTCTGAAAATGGAGAAATCTTCCGAACAACCTCAGAAGGACCAATCTGACGGCATTTGGAACTTTCACCAAGTCAGATGTTGCTGTGCACTCAACACCATTTAAGGCCTTGTAGGAAATACTAGAGAAAAACCTAATGTCATCCATATAATCCAGCTCCGGGGGATACGCATGCTACACCAGGTCATGCTACTTAATCAAGCGCTAACTCACTGGACAACCATTTTCAATGCAATGGAAACATGAGGAGAGGCTATCACTGGAGGTAGAAATCCCTTAGGAACAGATTATTTCCAATTTATGTACAAATTTATATTTTATAGTCATAATAAAAAGAGACCTGGATTTTTTATTATTATTATTATTATTCTGGGCTTAGATGTTAAGCAAGGAAATAATTCTGTGAGAAGATTCTTCAACCTAGTTCATTCAGCCATCTCAAAACTATATCAGGAATCAAAAACAACATTCTCAAATTCTGTTATTTTATTCCACCTTACTCTTATTAGTGAATTATTTGGAATTGTTCTGAATAGCATATTCTGCCATGACACAATAACTGCTCTTGGTAGATTAGTCCTAAGTAGACAAAAAGGAAGAGCTGTCCTCTTGACCTGCTTGTTTTCCCTCCTGTTGCAGGCTGCTATGTGTTACATCCATATAGCTGCCCTCATTGCCGAATACCTGAAGAGAAGAGGTAAGATGACTGAGGGAGAGGGAGGGCCCGAGTGTCAACATGCTGAAATCTACTTTAGCATTAATTGATTAATTTTACCTTCCATTAATCCCAGTAATGTTTTAGTAAATAACATGCCCTTTCCCATGTATTTCTTTCTCATTATGTAATGTTTTAAATTTTTAACTCTGTCTATAATGCCATTTGCTTATTTATTTTATGTACAACAAGACTGACTTGATGGTCAGCTTCTTGGTTCAAAATGAGGATTTCTTGTTGATTGATAACTTATAGTTTCATAAACTCGTATTAACCCATACGTGTAGCCATATCCTAACCTCATCTTGCACTACCATAGGTTACTGGAAAATGGAAAAGCCTCACACAGCACCCCTGCTCCCAGAGGACACCCACCCCTGTGATAGCAGCCCATTACTAACAACTCCGGGTGGAGGAAGTGAGTGACATAACCGCTTGTTCACCTCTGCTGCACAGACAGCCAAGTTGTGGCTCTGTTTTGCTCCAATGAAACCTTCTTAAGTGTATTATTAGAAGCCACAACTATCTCAGACCCACAGAACTTACTCTGCAAAAACCTTAAACTCCTGCCATTTGGAAACCCCATCTAAAACATCATAAAGTTTAGATTACTGAAGAGTTCTCAGCAAACAGAACTGCATATCATCCAATGTTCCAGCTTAGGGGTTGTGGTCATATTTAGCTACTAATGTCTACGTGCCAGTCTGCCACTGGGATTTATTTTGTTGAACACTTCCCTAGAAAATGGGATATATTTACTAGAAAACTGTGAAGTGGGAAAACTAGTCATTTGTACTACATTAGCTTGTACTCATAGCTGTCACCATATGTCTGAAACTTGTTGACATATATTGGAAATTCTTAATATATTTTTATGTTATATTTCTGAGTCAGAGGAGTAAACATCTTCCTTGCAATATGCAAGTGGATAAGAAAATAGCTGAACATAGGTGACTCCAGAAATTACAGCTGCCTCAGATGTATTAATAAATGAGGACCATCTGAAAGATGTTGTAACGTTTCTTTCTACAATCAATTCACCTATGTAATTATCAAAGAGATATTAATATAAAAATAGGAAAGCAAATTCTTTTTAAAAGCAAGGGTTAGGTATCAATAATTATTAGAATTTCAACCATGCTTTGGGAGTGATAATTTAGTGACATGGCTAATGAGCTGATTATGATAATCAGAGTCACCTCATAGAATTGTAAGCAGCAAGTCAGAAAGCAAGCTACACACAAAGGCCCAAGCTGAATGCCGCACCAGCAATGTCCCAGTTGGTGGCCAAGAATACATCATGAGCAAGGCCCTTTCGTTCCTCTGGCTTTTAGATGAGAAAACCAAGAGAAGCAAAATAACCTGCCCTAGAGCTGGTGGTTGCCTTGGGATGGAACCAGAGCTGAGAGCTGGCTGCCCTCTGCAGCCTGTCACCTAAGCACACACACGCCTCACCGAGGAGACTAACTCCTCCTCGCGGACCTAGAGTCCATACACCTGGAAAACCTTTCAGTCTTTTTTTAGGTATTTATGACTTTACTCTCCAGGCAACTAAAATCTGAGAAGGTTTCTGAATGATGAAAAAGAGTGAAAACTAGCGGGCCTGGGAGACAGCATAGTGGCTTAAGCACTTGGCTGCCAAGGGCAAGGTCACAAGTTCGAGCCCTAGTACCACCAAAACAAAAAAAAAAAGGAAACTAGCAAGTGTTGAACATTGTGAAGACAGTAATTTAGGGGACCACAATGACTAGGCCATGCTGCATCCGCATGCCAGGGCCCCAGAGTGAAGGTAAGTGAGGTGTACCGCACACACACTAATTTTTTTTAAAAAAAAATAGGTTTTATATTTTTAATTATTTTTTTAAATATAAAGAAAGAAAATGTACTGACTCTTCCAGGAATTTTTTCTCTAATCTTAATGTTTCAAATCCTTCAAATCTTTTGAGACAGACACTCATGTCTCTAGATGAACAAAAGAGAAAGACAGATTCAGAGAGGATAAACTAAACCGGAGCACTGCAAATATGTCTACCCACAAGCAGCACTTTCTGTTGAAAACGTCCACACTACTTCTTTACAGGAAATATGCTAGCTGAGAATAGTACAAAGACAATAAAAGGGGAATGTGACTGGAAGAGTACTCACCAATAATCGCAATCTAACCAGCTTATTGATTTTGGGGTGGTTATGATGCTGTGTGACATGCGACATCATAAAGAAAGTCACTGTGTGATCCAAACAAGAATTGCGTCTATTGATGTTTCATCCTGCTTGCTCCTCTGAAGGCATGTTCTCCATGGGATGGCCAGCTTTTCTGAGCATCACACCGAATATTAAAGAAGAAGGAGCTATGAAAGAGGACTCGGGGATGCAGGACACACCGTACAATGAGGTTAGATCAATAGATGATAATTACGTAAAAAAGAAAAAAAAAAAAAAGAAATCTGCACTGAATTGTGATACAAAGCCAACTCAGGAGAAAGAAGCTTCCCCAGGAATCAGACAAAGTCAGAGCCAGTGAGATAGCTCAGCAGACTAAGCACCTGCTTACGCAAGCACAGGGGCTGGGGTTCGATCCCTGGTACTACATGCCACACTGGCCCCGTCCCTGGACACACTGAGTTGGCAACCTAGTCTGGGTGTGGTGGCACACAGCTGTAATCCCAGCACTGGGGAGGCTGAAAACAGGAGAGTCACTATGAGTTCAAGCTGTATAGTGAGACCCTGCAAAACTACAAAACAAGAAAAAAAAATCATACAAAGTTAATCTATGCTATGATTCCAATGAACAAAATGAAATTAGGTTAAAATTAAGCCAAGATTAATAGATACCAGGTTCCTTTGATAAAGTATAGTTTTCAATAAAAAGTTTAGCTAAGCTGTATTTACCTTTCTAAGAACTCCAGGGTGTATGATCAGCCCTTCGTTGAGATGAGCAATGTCTTTTGGTAAAAATGGTAAGGGATGCTAAGAATAAACCACTAGCAAGTATAGTCACAAATGCAATTAAGGTTCACGAGTTTCTGGAAAAAAAAATCTGATATGCAAGTTGTAGTTGTTTTTCACTAATAAAAAGAAGACACTATCTAATTGGAATTAGGAACATTTTGCTGAATTAAACAGAATTCCTCCCACCAATTACTAAGATAATTTTTAAAAATCTGTATTTTTTTTTTTTTTGCCAGAACTGGGGATTGAACTCAGGCCTTTGTGCTTGCCAGGGAAGTGCTTATTCCACTGAGCCATCTCCCCAGCCCAAAAATCTTAATACTACATTGGTGAGAAAAAAGGATACAAGATGCAAATTTGGAAAATGGATTTCAATAAAATTTTACATGTAGTTCTTTGTGAACTTGATGTGTATTACAAATAAAGAAAATGCAATTACATATTTATAGTAACTATTTCAAGTAATGTTTAAGGATCATTTCTTAAAAGACATTGTTGGAAACATTCCAGAAATATTATACATCTTTTTGAGCTTACATAAAGTTCTAAGGGGCCAGGAAGGTGGCTCAGTAGAATAAGTACTTCCCTGGCAAGCACAAGGGTCTGAGTTCAATCCTCAGTTCCTCCAAAAAATAAAAAATAAAAAAATAAAGTTCTAGTTCAGTTGGATATTAATTCATATACCACCAATCTATGAGGCATTAAGAGTTGCAAAACAAAAATAAACTAGGCTTAATTCCTGCTAGGAAAAAAATTTAGCAACTTCAAAAATACAGATTTCCTCCAAGGTTAGAAGCAACCAGTTGGAAATAGATGCCCAGTAACTATAAATCTAAATATTATCTATGGTTATAAATTAAAGAGGAATAATTTTTTACAGAAAGGAGTGCAAATGGGAAGGAATGGAGATATAAAGGCTTATAGACAACTACAGTGTATTTTATATTTAAAAAACTAGTACAGGGACCAGGGAGATAGATCAGTGGCTAAGTGCCTATCTGGCAAGCACAAGTTTCTAGGTTCAATCCTCGGTACCAAAAAAAATTTTTACAGTAAAAGATACATGACCATTAATCCCACTTGAAACAATCTCCTTTATTTCCTTCTGGCCACTTTCTGAGCAGTTCTGGAAGTCTTTTCTCCTGCGTGTCTTTAGAAGGTGTGATAAAAAATACACTATACAGTGCCTGTTGCTGCTGAGTGTCATCCAACAGAAAGGCAAGCTCCTGTAAACAAGATGGTGCATCCTCTTCCTCCTTATCACGGGACCTGGCACCATACACAACTGCTGACTCTGTCCCTAGGTCAAAATGACCACGAAAGGAGAATGTTTTGAATTGACTCAAGACATTAGGGCAGCCAAGACAGCATGATTAAAGAAATTCACAAAAGAGGACTTCCAGAACTGCTTCAGAAAGTGGTCAGATTGGTGGGACAAGCGTGTTCCAAGATGGGAGGAGTATTTTAAAGGGGATTAATGGCAATGTGTTGAAACATCTGCCGTACGTTTCTATCGCACATTATAAGTAAAAGCTCTTCGTATTTTTGCACCAGATGCTGACGCTTGATGAGTCTTGAAGAGGTCAAATGAGAACAGAGGGTTCTTACAGGTGTGTGACAGACAGGCCAAAGTGTCCAGGAGAGAGAGTACAGAAAGAGTGTGGTGTGACATGCCCCACACCAAAGTGCAAAGCCCAAGGCTGAGTGTTAAAGGAAGGGCACCAAGGGGGTTCATTGCCTGAGTGGAGCTCCGTGTATGCCTGGCTACACGGAGAGTAGAAGAGTTGACAGCAGCTCATAAACTGGAGTTTCCACAGGGAGGTATGGCAGAGTGACGTTTCAGAAAAAGCTGGGTTCAATCCCCGGTGTGCCGTGCTGACCCTACCACCAGCCCCACCCCAGGGCTCACTGAGATGGTGATTGAGACTGGGTGGCGCGCACCTGTAATCCCAGCTTTTTGGGAGGCTGAAAGCAGGCGGATCATTACGAGTCTGATCTACATAGTGAGACCCTGTAGACCTTGTAGACCCTTACTAAAATACAAAAAGAAGAAAGATTGATAGATAGATGATAGATAGATAGATAGATAGATAGATAGATAGATAGATAGATAGATAGATAAATTCCTGGAGAGCACCTATGAATAGAGTACAAACCTGCTGGACAAGTTCTCCAGAAGTGCAGGAGTGAAGTCCCAGGGACCAGAGAAGTCAGCGGCAGAGGGGGTAGAAAGCCGTGGAAAGAGCAGATGGCACCCCGTAGATCTGAAGTAGCAGATCCGTTGCACTAGGTAGGTGATAACAGTGAAGAGAAGGGAAGAATCCAAGGGAACACTGGGATCGTCACCTAGATCTTAATTACAAATAGCAAAATAGCAAATCCAAGAATCTCACTAAGAAAAATCTTGACCAAAACAGCAGTTTTGAACCTGAGTTTTAGGAAGGAGCCACGACTTCAGTCACATAAAATTTTTCCTTTGGGGACTTGCAGACTATTCTGGTGGAGCAGCTGTACATGTGTGTGGACTTCCTTTGGAAATCGGAGCGATACGAACTCATCGCTGATGTCAACAAGCCCATCATCGCCGTGTTTGAGAAACAGCGGGACTTCAAAGTACGTACGGGGAGCTCCAGGAGCCAGACGAGGGCTCCTCCCTTACCTTGGGAAACTACTTGCAGTTCTCCAAAGCTACACGGACACTGCTTTTTATGTCACCATGATCTAATGACGTTTTGATTCATGGTTTCAGAAACTGTCCGATCTCTACTACGACATTCACCGGTCGTACCTAAAAGTGGCCGAGGTGGTGAATTCAGAGAAGCGGCTATTTGGTCGCTACTACCGCGTGGCATTTTATGGGCAGGTGAGTTCTCAAGGAGTAACATGGCCTATGAATTCTGTTGCGCAGTCGGGTGTTGCCTGTCGTGCCTTAAGACACCTGACAATGTATGCCAGGGACTCGGGAGAATGCAGGTCGAGGGGACGTTGAGTGTCTACATATCTGCCCGCAGGAATGAGCTAAGTTGGAAAACAAGTGGGCAGAGGAATCCGTAAAACTGTGCAGCTCAAGCTAAAAAGTGGTTTCTAACCGATTGGCGATAGAGCTGCTCGCTGTCTAGCATTTCCTTCGCTCCTTTCGCCCCCACCTATTTCCTATCAGTGCACGTGTGCCGTACGTATGTCTCCCAGCCGTGTGAGGATGGCTACAGGCACATCACGCAACTTGCTTCCCGTTTTCAAATCTCCTTTCCCATCCCTTTCTCCCCTCCCTTCCTCCTCCTCCTCCTCTAATTTACCCCCAAGATATTTAATGATAAGCTTATGCCATCAATTAAAGTGAAATCAAATTGAATGTTTCAAGAAATGACATTCATAGAATTCTAAGAAATAATCCCCAGAGGGATATGTTGCATCAAAGCTGCTGCCCAACCATCATGCAACTTCTTTTCTGTTTTCACACTACCACTGTATCTAAATGAAATGGTGTATATACCCCTCTTGTTTCCAGTGGTCCAGGTCAGTGTAATTTCAAAGTTGTCTTTCTTAGTTTACTGCATTAACAATGGACAATATGGAAAATATTAGCCAGCAATACATTAATTATGAATGTTCTTCATACGTGTTTTGCATGGGATAAAGTCAGGCAGCATCCTATTTCTTTTCAGGAAGACTTGTGCTGTTCTTACGAGTCAGCAGAGGGGCTGCAGGCTGCTGTTCTGAGGGGCAAGGGTGCCGCTCTCTGATGTCCACCGTTGCAATGAGTCTGAGACCTCTTCGCTTTGTCCCCTCCTGTGAGGCACTCTTGCATGCAGGCTCTTCTCCTTAGAACCTTTTAGGTCATAAGCTGGAGTCAAATCCAGCATGGCCATTCTAGATTGTTTCCTATTATACTCTCCTGAAAAATGTTTTCCCTCTTTTCAGGCAGCTGAAAAGCTAACTTCTAAATTAATAAAGATAAAGTCTGTGTGTGAGGAGAGTATCTGAGAGGGACCACTTCCCGTAACCAGCTTCACCTGAGCTGGGCTTTTCTCAGCTCACAACAGGGTAGAATTGTGGGACCAGAGAGCCCTAGCACTGTGAGACGGACGCAGAGCACGGGGAAACGCTGAACTTAGACTTCCAAGGGCTAAGAATGGAGAAGAGTGTGTACTGTCTATAGGGCACATGCTTGTCTGGAGACAGAGAAGTGGGAGACTCTTCCTGCGACGAGGAGGAAAGAGTAGAAGAGACATCATGGGAACCATGGAGAAAAATATGCATTGTGTGAGCTCAGCGAAATATTAACAAGAAAAATGGCGGAAGGCCCCCTGAACGAGGAGGCATGGGAGTTGAGCATGTGAAAGGGAGAGATGACTTCAAGGGAGATGGCCCCAGACCTGCTGAGCAATAAGGAAGGGAGGGCCACATGAATCCACGTTTGGCTAGCCACGGTAGTACTACATCTCACCAGTAAGTGTAATGGAGTAGCATTCATACCCCAGGCATGAAAACCAGATCATTCCTGATGGTCTCTCCAACCAAAACAGAGGAGGCAGGTTATTAAACAGGTGGAAACGAATCCCAGTGCGTTCTGACTAGTTTCTAATGCAGATGTTTGCTCTTTTCTTCTTTGGTCTTGATTGTCGCAGGCCGTGGTAAGTCCTCTTCTCCTCCCAACCTGCATGCTCTAACAATCCTCTTATACCCCTTTGTCTGGTGTTACTGAACCCTAACTTTTATGCAAATCAACACTCGATACAAAGGGTAAGATAATCCCATTTGCATTTATTTGGGAATAAGCCTGCATTTCTTACACTAAATGGCATTTATCCAGTTTATCTGAATTACAAAAATGTATCCTTTCTTTGTCATACACACCGTCTTTCTCTGGGAAGGGAGAAGGTGTGGGCTAAAAGCCTTGCATAAACGTGCACACACCGGTGTAAATATGAACGCCACATTAATAGCACCGAGTGGGATCGGTTAGCTCCTGCTTACTTCGGGCCGTGATGCACAGTAGCTTGCTACAGACGTGGGGGTGGTGGTAATCTCAATGCTGGCCGTTCACGGGCAGCTCACCAGTCCTGCAAGGACCTGGTCACTGCCAGAGTTTCTTCAAGAGACAAGCCTCTCTACGTGGTTGAGCTCTGAGCATCCTCAGAAGTTGCGCTGGCACTAATACCCTACACGAATGGTGAGCAGGAGAGTAAATCTTAACTCAATGAGGAAAGCCTCAAAAGATGCAGAAAGAGGTAGAGAAAGACAGCTGGAATGGAAGCCAGGGCAGAAGCAAGCTTCCAGTACCAGATAAAGAGTCATCTTCGTATTATATTAAGTCACACGAAATTATCTATCTTTACCATTTCCCTTATCTGCAAAAATGGCAGCCTGCAGCAATTTGCCATAAACATTATTAAGGGAGAAAGAAATACTCTTTCAATACCCACACATTACCAGTTTCCATTCAGAACAACTTGCCTGACAAACATATACTTTTTTGTAATTCTGTAAATTCTTTCCTACCTCCAAACCATACCAGTATTTTCTACCTTCACTTATAAATTTTGACTCATGACCCCTCAACTCACCTACTAAAAGAATTCTTGAAAACCCTTGTACTAAATGGACTGAAGGGGCTTGGGGAAAGATGGGTGAGAGCGCCTTTCATATGACCTAACTGTTCCTTCTTCACGCTCTTTGGTAAAGCATGATGACTACTATGAATCTGATATTTTTTAATACTGCCAGCACTCTCAAATGTCTTCTACAAAAAAAATTCAATAGGACCCAAAAGGCAAAGTGTTTTGTAATATGTATAGACCCAAAACATACCTTGGGATGGTGTCCTGTAAGCTCAAATCTCACCCTCCTTTGAACAGTTCGAATGAAGGGTACCATGATAACCTCTGTCTTCCTTGGGCAAACCATACAGTGCCTGCCCCTGACACCACATGGCAAATACGAAGCATGATATTCAATGGAAGCAGACACTTCATGATAAAGAAATGCAAAATAGATTTGAACAACCTCCTGAGTGTGTGCAGAATGAAGTTTCCAAAGAATTAAGATGAAATCTTGGCTGCCTGGTTAACATAATCTTCATAACATGAAATGAGTTCTTTCTCTTAAATGTGTTTAGTACAAGGTTTATAGGGTCTCACTACACAGATCGGACTCACAGTGATCCTCCTGTTTTCAGACTTCCGGGGCAGGGCCAGCACCGTACACCAGGGATCAAACCCCAGTCTCTGCAAAGAAATGAATTCTTAACCATGATGATGATTAATATCTCTATAAAATTTGCCTTTTAGCATCCACATTGGTGTATCCTGCAATCATGTTATAAAAATTTTGGTAACACCATTGCAACAGAAATTTCACCTCTACCAAGTGCCTCTGGGTCCGTGTTTTAGCTTCCCATATAGACTAGCACTTTCCCTTTATCGTATTAGTGACAGTATTTTATATTAATTGTGTCTGTGCTGAGCCAGACACCAGAAAACAAGTTGATATTATTGTTCCACTGCAGGGATTTTTAAAAACGAGTCTTGCACAGTAATTTCTAACTCTGCACCTGGCATCGCGGCCCATGGAAATTTTACACATAGCAGCTTGTATAAAGCATTCCCCGAACTCTCTGAAGTAATTCATTGTGAAAGTAAAGACACAGCAATAGAGATCAAACATTGCTTGTAATCAGTGAAATACTTGGGCCCTGGCATTTTTCAGGAAAGCAAATGAATGCCTACTGCAGAACTTGGGCATCAGATGGCCCTGGAATTCATTAACTGGAAAAGCTGGAGGAATTTCAAGCTATGCACCAAAGGATTTAGATTCCATGGTTCCTGATCATTCCTGCTTGTGTGCACCTCTGAATTGTCATAAAGAACCTGGGAGGCAGGGAGAGGTCCATGTGTAGCCCGAAAATCCACCATCTCCACACTGGGATATGAGACTCCTTTCCATCCCCTCACATATATGAAAGCCACTGACAAACATATATTCATAGCCAAACACTATAATCGAGCTCATTTGGACATGCAGCTTCCTTTCTGCATCCTGTAGCATCATCTCTCAAAGCACTTAGTCTGTGATGAAGGCTTTCTAACCCAACTTTTGTACACTAGATTCCTCTTGGAATGCATTCTCTTGTTTAAGAGCTCTGGATCAGTTTATTTGAATCGCAGGGGCACTTATAGGTGACATCCCAGTGGTAAGACAGGGGCACAGCAAGACTGTGAAGTAACTGCAAAACCAGAGCACCTCCTACAGAGGAGTGAGGGACCTTCAGCTGTCAGGTTTGCCTGCTTTATTGCCTGAAAATTTCATAATCCGTGTATATTAATGCTACCAACTCAAGTCTTTGCTTAAAAAGTGTGCTATTTCCCAACATAAGAGATTAAGGCCTTTGCTGCACTGTAAGATAATAGTTTAAGGGGCCGGGTAGATGGCTCAGTGGAAAAGTGCTTCCCTGGCAAGCACAAGAGCCTGAGTTCAATCCCCGGTTCCGGAAAAAAAAAAGATAATAGTTTAAAAACTAAACTAGCAGTGGAAATGCAAAGGCCATTCTTCCAGTCACCTTGAAATGTGGCCAGTTTACAGACTTGGGGCAAAAGTTAATATAGGAAACTACTGCTGGTTTCCCATCACCCACATTTGGTCCATAAAACATGAATTCCTCAGAGAGCTGAAGCTGCACCCTCCTAAGGTAGTGCTGCATGATACAGGGGCCTTGCCTTGATGGCCTTGTGATTAAAAGGTAAGCATGCACGCCAGACGTAGCCATCACTGCCGCTTGTATGGTTTCAAAAGAACTTTGGACTGGATGGGTGAGATAGCTCAGCAGACTAAAGCGCCTGCTTAGGCAAGCTTAGGCAAGTGCAGGGACCACAGTTCAAGCCTCAGTCCCACATGCCGTGCCAGCCCTGCCCTTGGGCTTACTGAGCCCACAACCAAGTCTGGCATGGTGGCGCATCCCTGTAATGCCAGCGCTGGGGAGGCTGAAAGCAGGAGGATCACAAGTCCGAGCTGCCTAGTGAGACCCTGAAACAACCAAATATATTTTTTAAAAAAGAACTTTAGACAAACCCTGGAGTCAGTGCTTTATTCTTCTATTCTTGCTCCTCCTCAGTCATTTTACAAAACAGACTCAGTCGTACAATCCCCACACTCTTTGAAACAAAAGCCCTAATCACTGTTTCTTTCTGATCAATCAATCACTTGCCAAAATACAGAAAATCATTAGACCCACTGTAATAAGGCAATTGTAGCGCTGATGGAAGAGTGGCTGAAGGAATGGATTTTGAAGCCCGTGGAGGCATGCTAAGTCCGAGGCCTGCTGGGCCTCCCCACGGGTTTCTGCAGCTACACTCTCCACCCGGAAGACCCAGGAATCAAGAAGAAAGGAGCCACAGGTCATGACCAAGGCCACAGAGCTCCTCATGACAGCAATAGACTCCTGCTTCCTACCACTTATTTTCTACAAATTCAAAATCTGTCGGAGGAAAACATCACAGCAAAAACAGTTCTTTATACTCGTTTGTATTTCAAGGCCAAAAAAAGCCAAAAAAAAAAAAAGTCTCTTCCTAAAACTTGGCAACATTTTTTTTTTTTTCTCATTGAAAGTAAAGCTATAAACGGTGCTCTAGCCGTGACCCCAGGAGTTGCTGGCTGGTGGCCTCAGAACTCTCACGCCTCTGATGTGTCAGTCTGCCGACTGCAGCCGCCAACATCTGACCTTGAATCAGACAAAACTCCACAAAGGCGAGAGTCGAAGCACAGCAGCAGGAAGCCATGGGGAAGGGAGATGGGCCCGCACCACCCTGTGAGGCCTGGATGAAAGGCGGGAGTCGATTTTCATGCTTTCTACACCTGTGTCACCTAGCAGCTTAGGACCTGGGGACACTGAGTCACCTATCTGGAATCTTGAATGTTTCTCAAAGAAATCATCAGTAAAACGTTTATTGAAAGCAGTGGGATCTTGTCTAGTATATCCAGAGCCACTATACCTTTTTGAAGTGTAGGTCCAGAACAGTTTCTTAGGAGGTGGGGAGATAACTCAGTGGTCTAAGCCCTGCCTGGCGAGCACAAGGACCTGAGTTCAATCCCTGGAACCTGGTGTGGTGGCACACGCTTGGAATCCCAGTGCTCAGTGTGTGTGTGTGTGTGTGTGTGAGAGAGAGAGAGAGAGAGAGAGAGAGAGAGAGAGAGAGAGAACAGATTCTTCACTCAAATTCACCTAGTATTCTAAGCCCATATACACCCCCCCCCGGAAAAATACTTATGTCTCTTCAAAGAGAACACATTATAAGGGTTTTTCTCACTGAGCTACCTTCAAATAATAAAATCTTCCCCTCTCCCTACTTCCAACCAGACAAATGAATAAAGGCTGAATCCTACTTTCTCCTATGGAATGAAAAGGATGGCATTGTTGCTGTTTTTAATCCTACACAGCCTAGATTTCTAAGATCATAAAAGAACTATTAGCAAAGCAAATTAATAATTATATTGTATATAGTTAAGTTGAACAAGGTGCACCGACGTCATATGGATGTAATGTTATTTTAAGTAGTACAAATTGGGAACATATTCCATGTCATTTTTGTTAGGATGACAATAAAAAGTGTTATAGTTTTTCATCTAAGATGATATGTTTATTCCAGCCCACTTAGATACCTTTGCAACCCACACCATGTTATCTGTACTACTTTCAAAGACTTGAAGACATTAAAAATGATTGAATCACGCCAAACACGCTCCACTTTGTGCACTACCCACGATTGCCACAAGAGAGCACTCTTTCCCCAAAATATATGCAATCAGAGTCCACTGATTTCTAAAAAAAAAAAAAAAACAGAAAATACATGTAAGATATTCAATAAAGTTCTTTGACATGGTTGGGGAAATATTTACATTAATGTCTGCTTATATGATGTTGTATTTTTATTTCTTCACCTGTTCTTTTTTATTTTCAATCTTATAGGGTACTAATCAATGGCTTGGATAATAACCCAAAGACTGGATATTATTTTTTAAGTAAATGGCTTTTGCTATGGCTCATGATTTGTACCTGGAGTTCTCTAATCAAACAAGTGGTTCACTCTGTGTCTTCTGTAGGGCTTTTTTGAAGAAGAAGAAGGGAAAGAGTATATTTATAAGGAGCCTAAGTTGACAGGTCTCTCCGAGATATCTCAAAGGCTACTCAAACTCTATGCAGATAAGTTCGGAGCAGACAATGTGAAGATAATCCAGGATTCCAACAAGGTAAAGAAAAAATCAACATTCACCCCTGTACTAAGGCTTTGCTTGCCATTTTATTTTTTCATTATAATTATTGTTTTAATTTCCTGTCTGACCCTGCACAATGTTACCAAAATTATTCTGGATGTTTTGCTGATTGATTAGCTACAGATTCTTTTTTCTTTTCTTTTTTTGGTCAAACCATGCATTTTTGTCGAAGTGCCTTGTAAGTGACCTTAGAAATGGTTTACTAAATCCTCTACTTCTCCTGGAGGTTATTTGTGTTTCATGCACAATTACAATAATCAAGTGATGGGGCTCCAAGGGAAGGGATTTGCAAGTTGAAAATGTTTAGCTCCGCTCAGGATACCTTCCTGGGCCAGAGCAATCTGGAGAACTGCTCTCCATGCTCGTGCAAGACTTGCGGCGTCCTAACACGCAAGTGACCGCCCGCTGTCTCCACAGAGCAGAGCCTAAGCTCTCGCGAGATTACTCAGAACCTCTCTCCTCTGCGTGGTACGCAGGTCCTGGGCACCAGCCCCAGATCCAGGGCCTTGGGCACAGAGCTCCTTCCTCCCACACCTCCAGGATCCCAGGAGAGTAAGAGGAGGAGCACTTGTGCAAAGAGTTGAAGGAACACGGCAAAGCGCTATCATTGAGACGCCTGTCTTCTTTCACGAAGCTGGTCTTTGGAGGGATCCGGGGACAAGATCACTGGCAGACGCTGCAGCAAATAGGTGTTTCATTCACCTTAATTTGAAAGTTGCAGTCACTTCCCTGGATAGGCAGAACTACGGTAGGGGCGTGGAGGGATACACGGAATGCGGGGCGGCACAAGAAAGTGCAGTGCGCTAGCGCTCACCTTGCCACCGCGTGACAGATGGTGACCTGGAGAAATTAGATAGATGGCCCCTTTTCATCTCTAGTTTTTAATCCCTAAAATGGGTACAACGCTAGCAATATAGTAGTGTAATTATGATGAGCTTTATGAGATTTCTCGAAGGAGTGGATGGGTGGAAAGATAGAGAAAGTTGGAAGAAGTTTTAAAAGTTTACAAGAAGCCAGGCATGGTGGTGCATACCTATAACCCCAGCACTCAGGAGGCTGAGACAGGAGTGTCTCTGTGAGTTTGAGGTCAGGTTGGGCTACAAAGTGAGTTCAAAGGCAGCCTGAACTGCATAGGGAAACCGTGTCTCAAAAAGACAAAAAAAAGAAAAAAAAAAAAAAGTCTTAGAAGAGAGGCTGAAAAGCATCCCTTCCAACCTCAAAGGAGAGCCAGTAGACTTCCCCAGAGTTTTTTTGGGTCCTTCAGCCCATCTGTTTTGCTACATATCAAGCCTGTGCACCAAGGCAGCATTAGAAGGATTCCCTGTTTATAAGACAAGGAATCTGAAGCATAGAAAAAAGTTGTCATTGTGTGGTTAACTAAGCATCTAATCTGCTAAGTAGACAAGGATCCTCCCTGCACATCGCAGATGAGAAGCCCCTAGCCCCAGTCGGTCGTGAGGCTAAACCATAGAGGGACAAAGGCATGCTTCCACTCTCAGAAGGCCTGCATGCCACACAAAGGCAATGAGACATGTGCTACTACATAGAGACTTTTAAAAAGTAATATGAGTCCGCCAGGCCCTTATGTTGCAAAGCACCTCAGGACACGCTAGGCTAGCTCCCACCCAGCCACCACCATCGCCTGGCTCTGGGGCCCTAGCCAGCCCTGCACGCTGTGACTCCCCGCTTTCCTTTTGGGTAAGAGGAGCAGCCTCCTCCTGGTGCTCACCAAGGGAAAACAGAGCTTCCCATACTTTGGGGTTTTTTCCCAAAAGTACCTTGCAACTGACATAGTGGTACACACACACACACACACACACACACACACACACACACCCCTCAAATTCCAGGGAATCCCAGACTGAGGCAGGAAGATTGTGAATTTGCTGCCTGCCAGCCAGAACAAGGTAATGAGACCTTGTGTCAAAATAAATAAATAAATAAAGACTGAGGAGCGTGGCTCAGTGGTAAGCCTGGGCCTGGCATGCATGAGAACCATGCACACAAGCACCCATGACTCACCATCCTTTCTTTGACATAATGTGTTAACACAGGTCAATCCCAAGGACTTGGACCCCAAATATGCCTACATCCAGGTGACCTATGTCACACCATTCTTTGAAGAAAAGGAAATAGAGGACCGGAAGACAGATTTTGAAATGCACCACAACATCAACCGCTTTGTCTTCGAGACACCTTTCACGCTGTCCGGCAAGAAACACGGCGGTGTGGCAGAGCAGTGCAAGCGGAGGACGGTCCTGACAAGTAGGTGCAGGGCCCTTGCCCGGTCCAGGAACTTGCCTCCTAGCAACAGACTCAGAATGTCGTGATAAAAGCAATCTTCCAGGAAGGTGTTACATTCTGTTCAGTATATATTTGATCAGGCTTTATTGGATCAGTTTCATTTGAACTACAAGTTCTGGTGAAATCTCTCATCTTTTCAGTGTTTGACTATAGGAAAGGTCTTGATCTATCCCCGAGAATAAATTTCTGTTAGCTAAATGAAGGGCAGAAGTCTACCAGGTGAATGTGTTGAGGCAAAAGGTAAGGGCTATGAAGGAAGATGGTAGCTAGGAGGAACACACACACACACACACACACACACACACACACACCATGCAGGTGGAATATCTCATGTGCCAGGCAACAACACATGATCCCCTTGATCTTTGGGGAATCCTTGGCTCTTCCCTGACCCTTGACACCTGTCTGGTGGCTTCTGTGCAGCAAGTCACTTGTTCCCCTATGTGAAGAAGAGAATCCAGGTCGTCAGTCAGTCGAGCACAGAGCTGAATCCCATTGAAGTGGCCATCGACGAGATGTCCAGGAAGGTCTCCGAGCTCAACCAGCTCTGCACGATGGACGAAGTGGACATGATCCGACTGCAGCTCAAACTCCAAGGCAGTGTCAGTGTGAAGGTCAGTAAGTACAGCCCCAGCCCAGACAGAGGCTGGGGACCAGGGAAACCTGGGATGAGGCCCTAGAATTTATTATTTTTGCAAAAAGATCTAAGAAATGCTTTTGCCACGTGTGAGTACCATCTGACACAATTACCTGAATCTTTTAAAATTCTATCTTGTTGTGTATATTTGGTGCCTGCTCGTATGTCTTTAAGTGTAGCTGAAATGAAATGTTTTCTTCCCCAACTCTCCCATCCCGTCTTCTCTGAGGAAAGCATGTTCTATATCTGTATCCTCAGGAATGAATTAACTAACAAGTGACATGGCACTCCTGTCCTTGTCTGTCAGGGAGCATTTTATAGCAGTGTTCTGAAACAAATCCAGAAAAGAATGTTTGCCAGTTGATGAGGGATGCCTTAGTGTTTACCTGGATGTCAGGGTTGACAGAAGGCAGATACTATCCTTCCAGGAGTGTCAGAGGTAGAATAATTGAACTATGTTCAAATGCTGTGAGCAGCATCACCGACAATAACAAGGGCTGAAGCTGCTAGGAGAGGAGGATTCGTGGGGCAAGGAGCTGAGGGAAAGGCACTGTGGGTAGAGGCTAGGCAGGGAGTGGGCACCATCCCCTAACCTGGCCTGCTCTGGGGTGCAGATAGCGAGGCACTCACTATGCACAAAATGCAGTCAGTAAGCAAGTGACAATGAATACCAATCATGGATCAATGCAGTATTTTTAAAAATAAAAATTAGTGCCCAAACTGCACAGTCAACAAAGTATTAAAATTTCAAATACAGGCAGGCCAGTAACCCTGCCCTGCCACACTGTGCTAGAGCCGGAGGCAAAGGCAAGATCACCGTGCTGATTCTGCCCCCAGGCTCACTTTCCCAGCACCTTCCTCCTGGCTCACCTGAGGAAAAGCAGGAAGGCCAGCAGATGAGAAAGCCACTGCAGTATGGTTGCCCAGGCTATCCAATTGTACTGCTGATTTCTACTGGCCTATTGCACATAACAGTTAATGCCCGAAGGCCAGCCAAATAACTCAGTGCATTAAAGCTCCTGCTTAGGCAGATGCAGGTGCCAGGAGTTTGATCCTCTGGCCTGCTGTGCCAGCCCCGCCCCTGAGGTACACTGAAACAGCAATTGAGACTGGGCATGGTGACACCCACTTGTAATCCCAGCACTGGGGAGGCTATAAACAGGAGGATCACTACAAGTCCAATCTATGCAATGAGACCCTGTACATCCTGTACACCCTGTCCTAATTTTAAAAAAAAAAAAGTTAATACTCAATTTGTTCCCTGATTTTTAATTTTTGTGGACCAATTTTGTATGCTTATATCTGGTAATCTGAGCTACCAGTTTGAAGACAACAATATGCAATTTAACAACCATTGTTGAATTTCTATTAGTTTGTTTAGTGAAATTCTGTATCATTTCTAATGATTTTTTTAAAAAATATTTTTATTCTCTTTAAAAATAAAGAAGAGCCACCGTCCTGTTACAGACAACAAACATTTGATGGGAAAAAAAACATTGCATTTAAATAGGGAAAGCGTACTTAGTAGACACTGGTCTAGCTTTTAAAGCATTTAAGCAATGAGTAACTCAAGCAGAGTGTAGTTATGGCAGGTGGCAAGCAGGTTGCCAGCCACCAGTGTAAGACCGCAGTAGTGAAGGACAGAACTCGTACGCTCCCCTCAGCGGCTTAGCGACCTACAGAGGACAGCAACCCAGACTCTCAGGCAGTGTGAGAGGCAGGTGCACACCCAGCTGCCCTCCTCCAGCTGGCAGGAGGCTCCGTGGAGGCAGAGAGCAGTGGAACAGTCACAGCCCGTTCTCTTCTCCCCTGTAGGTCAATGCCGGCCCTATGGCCTACGCACGAGCTTTCCTGGAAGAAACCAATGCAAAGAAATACCCTGACAACCAAGTGAAGCTTCTGAAGGAAATCTTCAGGTAAGATTTTCTGGGTTCACATGCTCCACCTCCTTCAGCGGGGAGGGATGGGGGAGTGGGGGGGTGGGTTCTGAGTTCCCCAGGGAGCCGTCTAAGGAGCCCTGCAGAGGTGGCAGAGGCCAGCAGCAGCCAGGGAACTCAACGAGGCCGCCCTGAGGTCTGGCTGGTGTCTAACTTGCTGCATGCCCTTGCTAAAGGCAATTTGCCGATGCCTGCGGGCAGGCCCTGGATGTGAACGAGCGCCTCATCAAGGAGGACCAGCTGGAGTACCAAGAGGAGCTGCGCTCCCACTACCAGGATATGCTCAGTGAACTCTCAGCGGTTATGAATGAGCAGGTGAGCTTTCCTGGTGACACCCGCTGCTGTCACCAGATAGGAAGCGCCCACCAGGACAGAGGCCAGAGGCTCCCTTAAGTCACTGTCTACACCAGCACGGTGTTGCTAGATTGTCGTCTCTCAGGTGCCCAGCAAGCCTTAGCTCAAAGCAGAGATCGGCTAAGGTAAGATCTGAAAGGAAAGAATAGGAAGCGAGGCGAGGTGGCACTTCCTTCTAATCCCAGCGTCTTGGGGAAACAAGTTCAAGGGCAGCCTGAGAAATTCAGTACTCAGTGAGACGGTACCTCAAAAGAAAAACTGCTGAGGATGTGGCTCATTGCCAAGGTCCTGGGTTCAATTTCGGCACCGAAAAAGAAAAATATGAGAACCCAGAGACTGTCTGCATGTATCTGAGATATTTGTTCATGGACTATGAACTGTTGATTTGCTAGAATGTGTGGGTCTGGTCAGACCCTGGAGAGCCCTAAAGGGGAGTCCTGTAAGGCTTGCTGCCCTCAGGGATGGCGGGATGGATGTGACATGCAGTTCTGCTCATCGACCGCTAGGGATCGCTGCAGCCTGCTCGGGCTGCGCCTCGGGGTTGCTCAAGGTCTTTAATCTCCCAGCCCGGTTCTCTGCAGAGGCTGAGCTCTCCACAGATGAGAGCAAGCAAAGTAAAGCTCCCACCACCCCACCCCCCGCCACCCAGGCCAGTCATCTATGATACCCAGCACGGATCCAACATGTTCTATAAGCTGTGCCTGAAGTGTGGCCCTTCCATATTTGGGAGATTGGTAGGGGGAGAAAATCAAATGATTGAAAGTCAAGCGCTGCTTTCTTAGCCTACGCCCCAGCATCAATCACCCCTCACACGCTGACATCCCATACCCATGATCCCCTGCGGTCATTAGATGCGTTCTTTGTGGAATAACAGGAAGGCACAGTATGAACACGTGTCCCACTAGTGCCTCCCACATAGTCACTCACTTAATGCTAGCTACCCTTCCCTTCCTTAAAGGAGCTACCATTTACGATATTCCCAAAACATGAAAGGTTTTGTTCAAATCCCATGCCCCAACTTTTTCTCCTTTTACATTTCTTCTCATTCACTCTCCATAGTAGCCAGAGAAAGAAATGATGGATTGACTTAGATCAGAGAAAAATACATCGCCCCGGGTAGGAGTCCTAGTGGAGATAATGTCAATTTGGGCTTTTCCAGGGGTGAGAATTGAATATTCCTGATGATGCCTTTGAAGTATGAGGGAAAAAATCATAAATCTGGGATTGAAATGAATAAACAGAAAAGATGGGGAGGGAAGGCTTATCTCTGACTGTAAATCGTGTCTCTGTCTGACCTTGGAATTTTGGGCCCCCAAAAAATGCTTTTCTCTTTTTTCCTGGCAGCTCTGTCGAGGTCCGTGTCTGTACAGCTTCTGTTCCTCTGTGTCTAGTATTTCCCTCAGTACTGTAAGCAAGAGTGGTATGTTTCTCTTTCCTTCTGTCACTCTGTCCTACATGTCCGCCAAGCCCCCATCCCTACCTAGCTGATCGTTTTCCCTGGTCACTTCATAGTCCCCGGTGGTGTGTGAGGTTTGATTTCATGACAACTCCATCTCTAGATAGGTCAGTCGGTGGCAGGGCTGGGGGCTGGTGACACCAGCTGAAGTTCACAACTTAAGTCTGGCAAGAAAAGTACACACTCTGCCTATCAATTTCCAAGATGTGTTTGACGAACTTGAGCTGGTCTGTTTCCTCAGCAAAACTGTACCGTACACAGAATGCTAAGACAAAACAAAACAAAATAGGTGATTAAAAGGAGAGAAAAATAAGTTCTAGCAAACCTTTTCTAAAAGCAGCAAAATTGGCCTTTGTGCCTCCTGAAAAGTGGCACAAAGGAAAGAACGGGTGGATTGCGCAGCTATCAGTAAAAGAAATAGATCTGCCCTCAGAAAAGCTGGATTCCTTCCTGGTCCCACATTCCCACGGGCACGTATCCCACAGGACGTGGTAGAGGGGCTCCCCCTGCCTGTGCACTCCTGCATGCGTCCTGGAAACAGGTGGACCATCACAGCACAAGCAGACATTCTGCCAGGGAGCTTTGAAAATTAGACACTTAGGGTTTATCAACAGACAAATACAAAATCAAAACAGAAAATAGAAAGTCAGAATTCACCTTGCAACTCATTCCAAAAGCACCAGAAAAGTCTTAAGTAGAAAGAAGTCTTTTATGAAACCATGGTTTTATGAAACCATGTAGTTAACAAAAGAAGCTTCAGTGTAAGGAAAAAGGCGCATTCCCTATTGGACCAATATTTGTTAAGCGGCTAGATTTGCCATCTTATTGGCTGATTACAGTTTCACAACGTTGCGCCACACTGTGTGGCTTTACTGTATAAATTACCTCCAACCACTTCACAAAGCCTTGGTGGTAACCCTACTTGGGACCCTTTGCATCTCACAGAGGGATTTCTAATCCCCAATAAACCTTTTCTTAAAAAAAAAAAAAAAAGCAACCGGATAAACAGCATTAAAATCTGAATGTTGAATTGGGAGTGACAAGCAAAACTCCTTTATAAGCAGCCAGCATCATGTATTATAAATAGCCCAAGTCAGGCAAAGCCTCCTCTGGCTAAGTAACAGATATGAGGATGCAGCCGAAAGGTAAACATGAGCTCTGCATTTAGCGTCCCTTTCAAACTTCAAGGAGAATGACAGCGCAGCGACTTCAGCTGAGGTCAGGAGCGCAAACGCAAACACAGGGAAGCGGCCCAGCCTGCTGGGGGCATGCATGCGCGATGCGAAGGCATAGCGCTATTGGATCGCTGGATGAACGCATTATGAGCCAAATTATTTATGCCAAGCCTGTGACACTGACCGTGAGGAGAACTTACCGTAGGCCAGAAGGCTCAGGTCCCCAGTGCTCCGTGGAGACAAAGGAGCGATTCTCTTTCAGATGAGTAGAAAAACTGATCGTCGTGGCGCAGCAGCTAATGTGGGGAGTGGGAAAATCTTCAGGCCTACAAGTTTAAAGTATTAAGTCGCTTCCGTACAGATACGCTGAGAGGTGTCTGGGCTCTCTGGGAGAGCTGCTGATGCCATGTGTATATAATATTCTTCAAATGCACCCGATGAAGGGTCATTAAGGCCCAGGAACATTATGTTCAAGTAAAATCCAGTCAAGATTGTTCTTTATATTTCCATTCACGTAAATACTTGAGTGAGCTGCACCATGTTTTCCTTTTTGATTCACTTTGGCAATATAAATTATAAACTTTTAGAATAAAATAAAATCCTGCAACTGCTTAGATGTATCTGCAGGTTTAGTTTGAACAGTTATAAATGTATATCTGGTGATCAGAGGGACTAGTGAAGCTACTTTAAACACGGGCAGAGTGACTGACCGACCCCTGGGCTTGGGAAGAAGAAGGTAAGGAATAAGCAAGCATATTTTCAGAGTATACAAGTACCCTCTGGGGAATGGGAGTCACCATCCTGGGCTGTAACTTTGCGTTTGGGAGGATGACTGTTAGCCTCTGTTTGATTATTTTGTTCTCCTGTTTCAAGATTACGGGCAGGGACGACCCAGCAAGGCGCGGAGCGGAGCGAACCTGCACTCGGGGAATTAACAAGGGGGCTGCGGCCGCGCCCACCGTGTCCGTCTCCCCCAGCGCAGAAGTCTGACCCAAGCTGGACGCCTCGCGGGACCTCGCAGAGACCTTTCTGAATTTGCAGCTAATCTCGGGGAAGAGAGATAGATTTAATTTATTTGAAGTTTTTATGGTGTTAATATCTTTGTTTACCTCGCCAGCTTGAGAATTTTGCCAGCCTCTGAATTTGCACATTTCCTATGATTTTTTTTTTCTTTGAGCGGTATTGATCAAGCCAACCTGAATATTTGCCATGAAAATCCCAATGAATGTGTAGTCAAAAGCAGACTCTGTTTGCTGCCAGTTATAATATGCTCAATACCCTGCCCTAGTACACATATTTTAAAGGTCAAAGTGAATGTTTTTGTAACATTTAAGCATATTTCAGGTGTAAATAGCAGATTGTAAAATATATGGTTTTTACCAAATTTAAAAGAATGTTTTTAGTTGTTACTTATGACAGTACTAAAATTATATGAGTAACATTTCAGATACCATTATATTAAAATATTTCTGTATGTGTAAAAAAGTGTTGATAAATACTAATCTTTACAATTTGTGGAGTTTCTTTATTTGTAATATATGTGCTCTGAAAGGCAATGGGATGTGTTTATAGAAGTATTTTGTTGTTAATAGAAATAAAATACAGTCACTTTGCATTTATTTTCCTCTGGACGGGTTAGTGAGTCACTGTAAAGGTAGTTTATTAGAAGTTTCAGTACTCAGTACTAATACTTAAACCTCAGCTGGGAGATTCCTCCGAAGATGAACTAAACAGGTCAGGCGTCTCCAAGCCTAAGGACATATGAAAATGATTCAGGAAATACTGACATGATCAGGGAAAACAGAATCTTGAGGGTTGTAACGTGTTTTAGTCAAGTTTCCTATTGTTAAGACACGCTGCCTGGCACAACATACAGGAGCACAGGTTTCATCAGCTCATGGTTTCAGGAAGCTCAGAACATGGTAGACGGGCTCGGAGTCAGAAATCTCACGGTGAAGCGGAGCTGGGGAACAGAACCAGGGAGACGTGGACAAGGAGCCACACATACTGCCACGGCCACGCCTCTGTGGCCCCCATGCATGCCCAGGAGTGCCCTTTACTCATCTGCCAGTGCTTCTGCCCAGTCCCCTCTCCCATGGCTGCTATCTCCAAAGCGCATGGAGATAGAGCCTCAATCCACCCAAGGAAGTGAATGCAGTGAGCAAGCAACCACATCCCCTACTTCGTGCCTCACGCAGAGACAAATGCTATGGGGTTGCGTTAAGGACCCCCAGATCCTGGACAGCTTGTTACTACAGAAGTATTTGTTTTCCTGACCCACACTTTGCCAAAGCTGGCACTGGTAGTGTCCGTGCAAGTTTGCAAATACTGTGTACTTCACCCTCTGGCGGCCACCTTCTCCAGCCAACACCAGCGGCAGAGGAGCTGAGGAGCTGACTGCCTCTAGACACAGAGGCAGCTAGTGAATATTATTGAATGCACAGCATCACAGCTATTCCTAAGTCCCAGGCTCAGATGAGGGACATCAGTTGAGCTCCGCTTTCTGCTACGCAGATCCTTTGGGCAATCTCAATATGTGAAGCTTGAGGGGTTGATACACATATTGAAATATTGTATACAGGGAGATGATCCATGATATTTTCGGGAAGAACTCTAATCACTCAAGATGTACTGAACTCTTCTAATTTTCCTATTGGGCTTTTCAAGCTGTAGCAGACACTCCTCCAGAAACCCAGAGACTGTGACTCTGACCTCCTCTCCCACCAGTTCTCACCCTCAGGTACAGGTCCTCGTGCCCATCTGATCCGCCTACCTACCCGGTTCCAAGCACATTCTCAGCAATTGGGTGGCCATCAAGTCCTCTGAGGACATACCTGGAAATGGCAGATCTTTCCCTCCATGTTGGGTGATAAGATTCTTTTTTTTACATTGCAAATATCAATCTGGGGGATGGCGTTGCTGTGTTTTGCTACAGAATGGTTGGTAGCATAAGAAGTTTAAACACACCACTCTAAAGAGAACGACCTCAGGTCACCGTGCTCTACCTGCATCCCCATGACCCCAGCCCCTTCTGGGCTTTGATGCCAGTAACAGAAGCATCACACTGCCTGCTCAGTGCCTGAATCTACCACACATGCTTTATCTGCCACATACAGTGACTCTTTTTTTTTTCATTCCAGTTTCTTGGTATCTGCTGCAAATGGCCACACTGGGGCCCATTACCACAAGACAATGACTTCAAAATTAGATATAGCTGACCCTTCCAATATGTTTTCCAGAGCAATATCCTTACTCTTACTTCCTCTTACACTTACACCTACACTTCTGCTTTAGACTACTCTTGTACTTCCTGCCTGGAGCCCAGAGTCTTCGGTGGAGCCCAGGTCAGAGAAGCATCTCACGGCGATCCCATGGTGACCAACAGATCCACAGATTAAGAGCAGGGCAAGACACACACTGCAATGCCTGTTTCTGAGACCCACAAAACCCTCTGAAACAGAAAGCCTCAGGAGGAGAATCCAGTATCCTGGCCCAAAAAGTTCTTAGACATTTCAAGGTGTGAAAATCCCACAGCATCGTCCACTAGTTAACGGCCCCAAAGCATTACCTGATGTAAGATGATGCCTTGCAAAACAGTGATCTGATTGAATCTGATTTTATCTTCTCTTTTCACCTTTACCTAAAATGTCCTTGAAGTAATACCCTCAAAATAAGCTCAGTTTAAAAAAGAGTAAATCTCCAAGTTCTACAAATGGAAAGACTGAAAATAAGACAGAGGAATCCAGCACAGAATAAGTGGACCTAATACATAGGAAACCAGGCTTAGCTGTGTCCACACTCCCATTCATGTCCCTACGTCATAGATACATGTCCTTGTATTTGCATTTTAAAGCAGAAAATGCCCAGATGATAAAGAAGCTAACATGTTCCTTCATTTTTTTAGCAACTACCTTATAAATGTGTCAGCCCAGCCTCACACAGTGCACCCCAGGAGATCTGTGGTCACCCATTTAGAAGACCATGTACATGGGCCTGTTGGCACATGGACCAAGTGTTCCTTAAGAGTGTTCCAGTTCTCAGTAGAGTAGTCAGGAAATATGGGAAGAGCCTTCCTAGGATGCTGGCTTCCTGAGCCCTGAGTGCTCTCCATGGAAGTGTTTTACTATATCTCCTGCCTTCTTACACCCCGTACCCTTTGCTGCAGCTACAATGTCCTGCTCATTTATAAAACACCCATCTTGCTTCTGCCTCTTATAAAAGATCCTTTCTCTATTTATCCTCCAACTACATAAATCTAACGCATAGACACTAGGACCCAGCTTGATTCATGCGTGTGGTTGACGCTGTGATCACTTCCTAGAACCTCTCTTCTGGAAGGAGACTCCTGTTTCTTCAGCTGCTGAACTCCTAGCAGACACTGGCTCTGAGCAGAGACCCTCTTGCCCAAGACAAATTGTTAGGAACAAAAGGGGAACATACTTGTATTGTACACAGCAGTCTTCATATATGTCTTATGTTAATTGTGCATGGAAAAATTTCATCAGCCATCCGAGCAACTCGCTCTGTCTTCCTGCATTGTTTCAAAGACAGTAAGCAACACCGAGAGCTCCTGGGTGAGGTCTATGCGAGCAGGACCAATAAAAGAAGCACGAAAATATGAAAACATTTATGCAGGCCCCTGGCTTTTAAGCTAATGAAGAGGAGTGTAAAGAATGGAAAAGCTGGCATCTGAGAGCCAGTCCTCAGCTCCTCCACCCTGGTGACATTCTGAGCCACACCTAGAAGACTCACGGCCTACTGAGAAAACACAGTCTATTCCCCACCCCACCTCCTGGCCAGGGGTTCACTGGCCTGAGAAAGAGCACAGTAGGAGTTCATCTAAGGGCCAGTGAGATAGCTCAGTGGACTAAGTCCCTGCTTAGGCAAGCAGAGGAACCAGGGTTCAATCCCCAGCACCACATTCAGCGCCGGTCCTGCCCTCGGGCATGCTGAGCTGGCTACTGAGTCTGGATGTGGTGGCACATGCCTATAATCCCAGCACTGGGGATGCTGAAACAGGAGGATCCCTGCAAGTCTGAGCTGCACTGTTAGACCCTGTACCAAATACATTAATTAAAAGAAAATTGATCGATCAATTGGTGGGCACAAGAGAGAAGCTTTCACAATGAAAGGGAGTATAAGCACGTCTGGGCTCAGCACAGGGAAGTCAGAGGGCTCCAGGTGAATTACAGAGCTGTCAGCAAAGTAAGAATTTCCCATGAAAGCTCCCAACGCCTCTTTTTTTTTTATTTTTATTTATTAGAGAGAGAGAGAGAGAGAGAGAGAGAGAGAGAGAGAGAGAGAGAG
>NW_004524672.1:3794948-3804702 GCF_000260255.1 Octodon degus
GTCTCTAGGGAGTCTGCTTGCCATTTCCTTCCACTACTTGACAATGATTCCCCGGCCCTAGCGTCACCCATTGTTGGGTGCACTGCTAGTCAATAAGGACGCTTCTGAAACTGGCAGCTGTGCTGTGTCTCATGCAAAGCAGCGCAGCCAAAAGGGCTCAGCCTCAGGTTAGTGGGTTCTGTTTCGCTTCTTTTGTTACAAATCAGACAGCAGTGTTTGCCGGGTGTTCTACACAACAGAGTGGCTCAAGGACTGTGGAAGTTTACTGTCTAGTGCTTAATGGAGGTGAGTGAGTTCTTTGGGAACTCTAAGGGCCTCATCTTCTGCACTGTGACTTCCCCTTTAGATGCGTGATTTTTTGAAAGAATATCACTGGAAAGTTCTAGAAATCAATTTCAATCTTTAAAAATTATCTTAAATTTTTAAGAAAAGTAAAGAAAATTGGATATTTAACCTAAAAGACACCAGAGGGCCTGTGAAAACATCTCCAAACAGCAAACCAAGCCCGAGGGAGAGAATTCTTGGTGCTTCAGCTCAAATATACTCCTTTTGCCTTTTTTAATTACATTTACTGGAGCATTTAGATATGCATAATATCACATTCATCATAAGGAGTTCGCAAATGACTCGGTTTGTCTTTTTCTCATTCCTCTCCTCCTCCTTAAAAACCTCTTCCCCTCATTTACAAAGCTTTGTTTCCATTTTATCCATCCTTTGTCATTTTCTTCTATTCTTTTCCTTCCTTTACTTCTCCATTCTCCTTAGTTCCCTTTTTCCTTTTGAACAATTTCTTCCTATTTTACAATGTCTATTATCAATCTTGGCTCTTACTTGTATTTTTGGTTTCTCACATGAGAGAAACAATGCAATTTGCTCCACTTAAGAGCATGGTCTCAAGGTCCATCCATTCGGCTATAAATGTCTCAAATTTATCCTTCTTTATGGCTGAGTAGTGCTCCGTTGTATGAAAACAACCACATCCTTTTTTATCCATTCCTAAGTTGATAGGCATTTAGGTTGTTTGAAGATTTAGCTATTAAAAACTGTACCACTATAAACATGGGTATACATGTACCACTGTGATATGATGCTTTTTATTCTTCGGGCAAAATACCAAGAAGGGGAATAGCTGGGTCAATTGGATTTCTAGTCCTGTTCCATCTTCTGGAAGCTCCTTCAGCACTTGTTATGGGTGGGTCTGTTGATAATAGCTGTTCTTTCTGGAGTGAGATGGAATCTCGGCACTGTTTTAACCTGCATGTCATGAATGACCAGCGATGTCATTTTTTCATATATTTACTGTTCGTATTTCCTCATCTGAAAAGCGTGTATTCAACTCAGTTGTCCATTTTTGGATTGAGTCTTTAAATGTAGGGGGTCTGATTTTTTAAAGTTCTTCACATGTTCTAAACATTAGGACCCATCTGAGAAATAACTAGCTAAAATTTTTCTCTCAGTTCTTTGGGTTTTCTACTCACTCTGTTGGTGTTTTCTTGTTTTTGTTTTTGTTTTGCTATACAAACATTTTTGATGAGAAGAGATCTCCGTCATTGATTCTTGGTAGTATTTTCTGTGCAGTCAGGGTTTGTTCACAAACTCTTTGCCCACACCTATGTCTTCAAGGTTTCTACTTCCTCTACCTTCCAGCAGATTTAGTGTTCATATTTTAATATTAGATCTTCAATCCATTTGGATTTAGGTGTAGTTCGTGGTGACAGACACGGGTCTCCCCTCAGACTCCTGAAGTCAGCTGGGCCCATCGCATTCCACTGAGCAATCGCAAGCGTGCACTGCCCCCCTTCTGAGCGTCTGTGTACAAAAAAGCTGGCTGCCCTGTGCTGTCAAATGGGCTGTTTTTTTCTGGCCACTCTTTTCTATTGTTCATACAGATTAACAGGCTCTGTTTTGGCAGGCTCACACATACACATAACATGTTTTAATCATTCCCACCTCCTATCACCCCTCTGCCCTGCCTCCTCCCTAGTTGTATATTCTGCAGGTGGGGTTTCCATGTAAACTGGGTATTCTTCAATAAAGAATTTGGGAAATATGTGATCTCTTGTACAAAATGGAGTAGTACACGGCCATAAAAAGGATAAGCTTGAGTCATTGGTAGGACAATGGGTATACTTCGAGACCACTGTATTAAGTGAGAAAAATCAGACTCATGAGCTGAAATACTGTATGGTTTTTCTTATATGAGAAAGACAAAATAAAAATAAAGAGCAAAATCCAAGCTAGATACTAGGAAGTAGGGAGACAGATCCTTCTCATATGAGAACTGACCCAAGAGCTGGAGGGGGAAGCAGGAGACAGAAAAGGAGTTCAGGTGTGTTGTGCACAAGAGGAGCGTGAGCATTATGCATGGCATATGTCTGTGGATACAAAAAATAAAAACTTAAAAAACAACATTTAGAAGACCTGAAAACAAGAGTCTTTGCCAGGAAGAGTCCCTTCCACTGCAATCTTCAGCACAGGTTGCGCTGGATGACACAAAAGCCATCTTTACTTTCGCTCAGAAGCCCCAGCTCAGATGTTCCAGTGACTCTGAGTTCAAACCTGCACAGCGCATGACGATCATCCCCAGCCCATATTCCTTCTTTCCCAGTGTAAAGTAGGTGCATCGCTGTCCTCACAGCTCTCTGCTTCTTTTGTCCAATCATCCTTCCCTGGCTGACTGTTAATCCTGCTTGGCATGAGTTGGGATTCCAGGAAGGTGTAGGTAGGCACCACGCTGCAGAAGTGGGGATTTCCTGGCACCATGTATTTGGTCAGAGTGAAACAACATGTCTAAAAAAAAAAAAAAAAAAAAACCTACATGGCACTAGCAAAAATGAATCTAGCCCAGCAACAGAAGCTGACACTTCCCTGACTCCAGGCTATAAAGAATTCTGCCCCCAAATCCTGGGTGTTGTTTCAGCATTTATGCTTGCAGTTGCACAATGAGTATCCTCACTGAGCCTTCGTTTCATTCATGGTGACAATAAAATCACAGATTTTAAAAGGTTGTTAAGAGCATTGGGTGAAATAAACAGCAAAAAGTTCTTAGCACAGGGCCGGGCAAGAGTAGACGTCCACTACCTAGCAAAGCTTATACGCTGTGATTAGGATGGTACCGAAAGGGACCTTGAGCAACAAGTTGGAGGTTATGACATTAATTTGTTTCATAATATTTATTAAGATAATGATAAAATAAGCCAGATGTGGTGGTGCACCTCTGTAATCTCAGCACTATAGCAGGCTCAGAGAAGAACATAGAAATTTGAACCCAACCTTGGCAACTTAGCAATTTAGCAAGACCTGTCTCAAAAGTAAAGATATTTTTTTTAAAGAACTGGGAAGGCAGCTGAGTGTGAAGTCCCTGGATTCAATTCCCAGGACAATCAGCCCACAAAAAAAAAAAAAAAAAAAAAAAAAAAAGGAATAATTAATGAGCACATATATTTAAGAAAAGGGCAACTCATATTGCTTCCGGATGAGGTCCAAGAAGAGAAGAAGACCCGGTGTCAGCCAGAAACCCCTGGGTGTGAGCTCTCCTGGGACAGAAGACACCTCAGAAGCCACTGTTCTGAATGCTGCTCAGAGCACACGGATATTGCAGATTGCCTGCATGCGCCCTGAGGACACACACTATCTCTCATCTTGGCTTTGGATCAAGGCCCTGAAATGCCCCACAAAGGAGGAAAGTGAAATTAAAAGAAGCTTTGACAAAGAAAATGAACACAAAAAGACATACTTTCCAGGTTCCAGGTGGATCAAAGAGTTTTTGTGTAAAGTGGTTTTAGATCTTTCCTCAAAGATGTAAGAAATAATTTGGCACAAGTTTTGCCTTCTATGTTAGGAAGTCAATTTGATCATCCTTCATGACCAAAAAAACTAGAAATATGTGAGACTGATGAAGATATTTTAAGATTCCTAGAAGTTATATAAAAATAAAAGGAGCCATGTCTAATCCTGACCTGCTACATTCCTCAAGAGTCACTATTAGAGACTCACTGACTTGATTAATAGTTTCAGTAATCATTTACCACACTGAACAACCAAAGCTGGCTCATAAATGAGACCTTTTAGAATAATACAGTGAAATATATATATATATATATATATATATATATATATCTGCAAAGAAATGTAAAACAAAGTTCAAATGGAAAAAGTGAGGACATGAGAGAGTAGGAAAAACCTAAAATAAACATTACATTTACTTCACTCCCTAAACCAACACATGCAAGCACACAAAGCAATAGACAGCAAAACCTCATATCCTCACAATAGGTAGAGAATAGAAAAATAGAAAGTCTGTTGAAAACACATTCACTTGCTCTATATGAAAAAGAGAATTACTTTACCTCCCTTTTTTATTTTTAAAGAGAATAAAAAATAGAAAAAAAACATTAAAACTGATAAAGAGCCAGGGGTATAGCTCAGCAGCACAAGCACCTGCCTGGTGAACACAAAGTCCTCAGTTCAATACCTAGAACAATAAATAAATAAATAGGACGGTACTAAGCAAACTGATAGGAATTCAACAAGCGTTGTCATATTGCATATTGCTGTCTTCAGACTGGTTGTTTAGATTATCAGATAGAAGCATGCTTAAATTTTTGTCTCTGTCTCCTTCTTAGTTTCACACTCCATGGTGAAACTGTCTATAAACAAAATTAATCATAACATTACCTCTGTTCCAAGGACTCCATACATTAAACCCAGAGAAAAGATGTTTCTCTTCTACTTCCTTGTTCCTGGGTTTTTATGTTCCCACGCATGGTCATTTGCATTTTCCAACACTCCTCTGAGGTGTGTTTGCATCCATTCCGATGGCCACTGTAGTTTGCTTCTGATTGACCTTTGATTGTATGTTTGCTTCCATCAATGACGCTTTCATCTTTTTCTTCAGAAATCTGCATGTGTGGCAGAGGTAGACGGCTAGCCGCCTTCCTGATCTTCTTGCTAAGATTCTAATTCATTGTAATCTTTCTCACAGCCATGATTTCATGCTAGGGAGAAAGGTGCGCAGGAAAATATAGCATTGTCACTGTGCAGGTGTGATTAAGGTCTAACCAAAGGCACAGGAGAGGCAGTGTGAGTGACACTTCCAAAAAGCCTCCTGAAAAGAGCAGCACACTGCTGGCCCCCACCTGCTACGTGAGCCTGAGTCCTGGTTACCACTATGGACTATAACGCAAGATTGGCAAGCACATATTACAGATGGCAGAGCAGGAGTGACGCTAGGTCCAACTTGGTGATGGAGTGCCGTGTCCGTCTTTGACTACCTACTTTCTGATTCAAACCAGTGTTGTTTCTAGTGTGGTTACTGATATCATTATGTCATTTCTAATCTCCACAATCCTTCTGGACTCCCCCAAAGATATAGTCCCTTTCTAAGTGTCCCTGGTCATGGTGACACTTAGGTACTTAACTTTGATACTTTCAGATATGAGCAATTAAAATGTTGTGCAGTATTGAAAGTCTTTGGTAAAGACAAATTATATTGCAGTACATTTAACTGTGAATCAAATTTCTCAAATAGCAATATACTACAACAGTTGGCAAATAAATACCTTTTATTTTTCTGAAGTACCAGGGATTGAACTCAAGACCTTGCCCTTGCCAGGCAGGCACTTATGCTACTGAGCTATCTCCCTGGCCCCAACAAATAAATATGTTAACATATAACTTAAATACAATATTTAGTGAAATTTAGTGCATTGTCCCAATGGTTAATGGAGATTTATAAATTGAAAAATATTAACTATTTGGTCATGGCTACTTGTGAAGATTTGGGATTGCAAGAACTAACTCAGGAGAAACACAAATATTGGCTTACCTGACCAAAAAGTACAGTGCTCTTGATTTGGTTTTGAACTTGACAAGAATCCACCTGTTTTCAGATTTTGGCTCCAAATTTTTTACATGGTGTTAGTCTGAAGCAGACTTTTTGTACATGGCTGCAAAGTCAGCCACTAACATCCAAAACTGGTGCCTTAAAAAACCTTTGGAACAAAACACATTTTCCCATATGTGACACATTAGCTATCATTCAGTAAATATTTATGCTGTCCCTCAACTTTCATGAGTGCTTCTGTGTTAGTACTGACTGTGTGATTTGTCTTGACCAATAGAATATTAGTAGGCATGACAGGAGATAGAGCTGAAATAGATTTGCACAGTGAGCTTTATTGCTTATGTTTTGCTTTCATTATTAGAATACTAATGCTTTAAGGTGACTAGTCACTAGTCTAAGGCAGGTGAATGACATTCGGAAAATTGGAGCCAATGACAACCAAGGCCAGATTTGAGCAACTAAGTTCCAAGCAGTCTTAGCATGTACTAAAGGGAAATATATATTGCTGTGTGCAATGTGGGTTTGAGGTCATTTTTCACACAGCATAAAAATGAGACAACAGCTGACTGCTGTACTTGGAATTCTAAGCACACTCCTGGGCTCCAGTCTCATTATCTCAGGCCAGAGGTTCTCAAAGTGTGGTCATCAGCGTTACCTGAAGACAGCATCATCAAAATGTATATGTATGTGTACCAAGTCCCCATGGCAAGTACATTCATCATGTATTGCAAACTGGTGCTAACAAAAAAAAAATTTGAAGAACTTGTTAAAACACCCATTGAACCCAGAGCCATAGAACCATAAACTCCAAGAGACCAGCAATATATGTCTTAATAGGCCCTTTAATGTAGTATTCATTGTAAAATCTGTAATCTGCAGACCTCGATCATGCATTCATTCTTGAACAATGTCAGTGCCTATGTAGCCAGGCCCCAGACTGTGAGGCAGCTCAGCAATGTTAGAATTACCTAAACAGGTAGAGCAGAGCCTGAGAACGCTCGTGTCTAACAAGCTTGCAGTTCGTGGAAATGCAGGTGACCTACGCACAAGCACATGGAGAACCACTGTTCCAGGCAAAGGGTATGGAAGGAGTGTTTCCCCTTTGAGAAATCAACATTCTGTTAACAAAAGAGGAGAACAGTGCTGGGCAGGGAACGAATGTCAATCACCACAATCAATTATTCTTAATAAAAGGAGTAAGTTCTGATGGAAGATATTAGTCACCATCAAAGTTCTCTAACAATTCTACAGGGGCAGGGTAATACAGAACTAAAAGACAAATTTCCTCTGTCGTTCAGTTCATGAAATTGATTGAGACATGAACTGGTATTTTTGTCTCTTCAATTTTGCAGAAATTCAGTACAGATTGAGAAATCAAATAAAAGACAGCAGTTTTTGCTACGGAGAGCTGTGTATCATTTTCAAATGTGACAGGAGTTGTCACACAAATCTTTCTTAGTATAATTCAGTGAAGATAAATACAGTGCTTAAGGAGACAGTTGTATCAAACAATTGTGTCATTTTGATCCACTCTGGTGAACAGAGACAGCAGCATATAGCTTTACCTGAATCTTTTTTTATTTTAAAGAGAAAAAAAAAGGCAAAAGCAAAGCAACAGAAAATAAAAATAGAATGCTATTTCAAAACAGGAATAGAAAATCAATGATTATCGTTATACTACATTTATATCATCAAATTTGTTGCTCAGATTATCTGAAAGGTACAATAGATATAGTAAAATGGAAAGGAAGTGACCATAGGAATAAACAATTGAGATGAGCAAAAGGAAAAAAGACAGAAAAAAAAGAAGGGTGAAAATCATATAAATGTATACACAGGAAAGCTAATATGGTTGTGCTGATAGTTCCTATCAATTTTTTCAAGGTAGCAGCTAATGTTTAAAATTTTCACTTCAGTCAATTTTATATGCTAATATCTATAATCTGAGGAACTACATTGAAGATAGCAGTGTGCAGTATAATAATCATTGTTGAATACCTTTCACGTGGTTTTTCTAAAAAATGTATATTGCTTCAAATGTCTTTTTGAAAGAAACAGGTAATGCACAAAGCTTTAAAGGATCTAAATTTTGAGTGAGACTCACAGATGTTGACTAGCGAAATTAATATGTTCTTGAAATCTAGAAGTGAAAGGATTTTAAAGATCCTTACAGATCATCTCACTGAGACGGTGTAAATGCCCTGACTACAAGCCACATTCCATCCTAAAATGTGAAATGTGCCTTACTAGTCTGGGACACCAGTGTTTTCCTTTCCGATAGGTAGATAGATACATAGATAGGTAGGTAGATAGATAGATAGATAGATAGATAGATAGATAGATAGATAGATAGATAGATAATTAGTCAACACAGTGTAAATTTTTCAACTTTTCCTGGAAAATTGAAAGATATAACAAAACACAATGTGGACAAAACAGGTTCCTAGGGAAAGTAAGCCAGAGAGGAAGGCTGGCTTCCTTTGAAGGAGTGGATAGTCAGAGCCCCGATTTCCCGGGGACACTGGCACTTTTCAGTTTCATGGTCAGCCCTCTTTGCTCAACTCCAAGTTCCAACTGTGTCCCCTCATCTTGCCCAGCATCTTTGTTTTATTAATGAAAATACTTAGATCCCTAGCAATGAAAACCTCTAATACATGATCTAGCCAGGGTTAGCCAAGTTTGCACTGTGAGCTGTTCACCACTTTAGAATGTAGTTCCTTAGAGATATAACCTCACCACGGAAAAGAGGATTGCAAAAGTTTGCCAAATTCTACTCAGTCAGTACCAAAGAAGATGACGACATCCATATATGACTACTCTGGGGAAACTCAGCTTAGTGAGTAATGCACCCGTGATATATTCAACTGCTTTGGCTAGAAAGTGATGATTTTTTTATTTAAAATATAATGTCTTATATTTTATATATGTCATAGTTATTTTTTCTCATTAAAGTACCCAACACTTAAAATTAAAGGAGGAAAGGTTTATTTAGCTCAGTGTAGAGGTTTTGGTCCATAACTGATGTGGCAGAGGACCATTACGGAGCAAGAAAGAGGAAGCGGGAGATAACGGGCAGCAAGTGACAGCAGCACCCTCTTCTGTCCCTTATATTCTATTCGGGACACATGCCCTTAAGGTAGGGAGCACTCACTTCCAGGATGGGTCTTCCCATGGTCCAGCACTATGCCAAGCCAGTCAGGGGGCTAATCAGTAATCACACACCCTTGATCCCAGTGTCACATGCTCTAGATCCAGCCCTGTCTGCTATGTCCCACCTGTGACCACATAAGGCTTCGGGGGACATATAGACACATACCATAACTGTGTCTCTTAGGATGAACACTATCAAAAAATCAGAAAATAAAAAAATCAATATAAGAAGAGAAGATGTAGAGAGATGGTGAACACTGGACACTGCTGATGGAAATATAAAATGGTGCAGTCGCTATATACCACAGTATTGCACTTCCTCCAAAATGTAAAAATAGAATTATCATTTTTTCAGCAATTCTAGGAATCTATCCAAAAGAACTGAAAGCAGGATCTCAGGGAGCTCTCTACAGTCACGATCACAGCAGCACGATTCACAGGAGCCAGGATACAGAAACAACCTAAATGACCAATAACGGATGAGGAGATTTTTCAAATACATTTCTATCTATACCTCTATGTACTGTTCTACTACATAAAGTGAAGACTTAAAGAAGGAAGTAAGTTTGACACATAGTAGCATAGATAAACCTTGAGCACACTGTGGTAAGTGATATAAATCAGTCTCAGAATGACAGCGACTCCAGGTATAATTCAATGAGGCATTTAGAACAAATTTGTAGAGACGACCCAGGCTGCGGGATCCCGAACAGACCCGGAGCACAGGCCGGCGAGTGAGTGAGACGACCCAGGGCCGGG
>NW_004524672.1:3806667-3826493 GCF_000260255.1 Octodon degus
TTTCTTTAAAATAAAAATAACTGATGTCAATAAAAAAAATAAATAAAATAAAATTTAAAAAAAAAGAACAAATTTGTAGACATAGAAAGCATAATGGTGGTTATCAAGTTAGATCAAAAGGAGAATCGTTCAGTGGGTGTAGATTTTCAGTTATGCAAAATGGAAAAGATCTGGAGATGAAGTGGGCCTGATGACAACACAGTATGTTTAGTGAGACTAAACTGTACAATTAAAATGGTTAATTTTATATTGTGTTACCATAGCAAAAAAAAAAAAAAAAAGCTTTAATTTCTTCATCACATCTGCTAGATTTTTGGGATCTGGTGTAATTATTTTGAAGGTCAGAATTGTGGAATCCAAAGGTGAAATAGAAAGCAGATGTGACTTATCGGGCAGAGGCCGGAAGAACACTCCCCTTCCCTCTTGGAGAGTAAGCCACTCAGCCACAGAGCTGAGCAAGCTTAAAGACAAGCAAACACTAAAAACAATAATGAATTCTCTTACTGAATAATAGCAGGCTCTGTAGAGTTGGAATAAAACATTTTTAGAATTTTGTCTCACCCCCAAAATGACAAAAAAGTTTGCATTTAATATTTCAAACTTATTTTTAAAAATAATGTCTTTTACAGGTGAGCAGCTAAATCCTTATAATTTTAAAAGTTAAATATGGAGAGAGTAAAAAATATTTGTGATACCTTGTGTATCCTTATCACTTGGATTAATCATTTAATGTTTAGATTTTAATAATCCTGGTACAGATTTGTTGCTCCTGGAGAGATCATTGTTTCAAGAATCAGCAGCTCCAGTTGTAAGGCTTTTTTCCCCACGGGGTCATCACCGTCCTGCAACAGCGAGGCCTGTGTGCCAACTCCTGGGAAGACGATCCTGAAGCGAACTGTCCTCTGATGATTCTGTAGTCACCGACCTACTTTGTGTCTGTTGGGTAAAGGCATCTGTTCAGTGTCAGTGTGAGTATCACATTGCTCCGCCAGCTTTCCACCCTGTCCCGGAGCCTGCAGGATGCCAGCTGCTCCACATGCAGCTCCACAAGCCGATTTTGATTCACTGGAGAAATTTAATATGACTCCTCTGTATCTGTGTTTCTCAGAGCCTCTTTTCTCAGTGGTTCCGATGGGGCTATAAATGGCATATGGTCGTTTCAGGCCTATGAAACCGAAACAGGAACCCATCCAAGAAGCAAGTTTACCCAGTACTCCAGGTTAGACCATCGTTGACATGCAAACCATAGACCCACTGCAAGGTCATGAAGGAGCCACAGGGGCTCTGTGTCTTAAAGCTTGGTTGCACCAGCACATTCTCTCCTGTGGTAGTTGCTTGAGTGATGTAAGTGGTGGGGAGGGAGCTGGGGAGAGAGGAATTAGAAACCATGAGATGATTTTTGTGCTCAAGATTTTTATGCCCAAGAATGCTATATTGTAGTCAAGGAGACAAATGCTATTTACATGATTTCAGAAAGTGCGTAACAGTGTGAAATAAAATGTCAAAGTTTGCCATGTCTGCTCTATATGAAGAAAAATTCAGAAGCAGTTAAAGTCAAGGTTATTGGGGTGTTAAGAAGGGCTTCAGGAACTTGATATCTTCAGGAGGACCTTAAAAACATGGAATTTGATGTGGAAGAAGAGTGAACGGCCAAGTGTTCCAGCCCAGATTCCACAATAAACATTTTCTGTATTTGTCCTATCCTACATCTTTCTACTCATGCATCCTGTACTGTCCAACCATTTACCACATTTTAAAAATATAGTTTAAGGTAAATTTCTGGCATTCATGGATCTCACTCCTGAAAAGCTTACACATGAATGTCATTACCTAGAGTGTTGAGGAGTGGGCTTTACCTGAAAGAAAGCACACAAGTCTTAAGCATCCTCTTCAGTAATCTCTGGATGGCTCCTATGCAATACATGCCCTCTTTTAAGATATATAGCAATTACTAATTTTAGTTTTTTCCAAAATTTGGCCATTCGAGAGGGTGGCCTGGGTTAAATGGTAGCAACAACCAATCCACACAGGGCTTGAGTAGAACAAAGAAGGCAAAGGAAGGAAGAATGTGTCCCTTTAGCTCTCTGCCTGCCTGAACGAACAGGGCCATTTGTATTCTGGTTGGCTTAGTGTTCACACCTTCAGGTCATCTGCACCTTAGGTCCTTGGGCCTCCTGGGCCTCTGTCCTACCAAGAATGGATCATGGAAGTTCTCAGCCTCCAGAACTGCCCAAGTCAGCCTCTCTTGGTAAGTCTCTCTGTCCCTCCCTCCCTCCCTCCCTCCCTCCCTCCCTCCCTCTCTCTAAATAACTATATTCCACTTCCCTGAAAAACTCTGACATATACATAAACATACAGTAGTCAAATAAACTTAAAAATTGATAAAAGGGAAAAATAAGAATGCTTATGAAGGATGATTTCCAGTAATGAAGTCAAACAGGTATTCTTGATGGTTAGAAAATAAAATATTTTTAAATGGTGACATCTACATCCTATTTGCATTTAAAATTATAACTAGGGGCCAGGGAGACAGCTTGGTGGAATAAATGCTTGCCTGGAAAGCTCGAGATCCTGAGTTTGATCCCTGGTACCACCAAATAAATAAATAAATAAATAAATAAAATTATAACTAAATATGTCTCAATGCTTCATTGCTGTCCATATGTATTGTAAGAAAAAAAAAAGAGAGAAAGAAAATCCCAGCAAGATTCCTTATTTCTGTGTCACTTGATCACTGACCAATACCGTTAAACCACTGCCATGTATACTGAACATTTCACTTCAGTTACATTCAAAAAAAAAAAAAAAATTGCAGGCCCATGCTAATGCCTTATTGCTTAGAATACTCAAGAAGGGAAAAAAGAGAAGGCCCAAAATCTACAGTCTAAAAAACCTAATTTGATTGATTATTTAGTTCAAAATAGTCAGTAAACAAATTTGTAATGGCAAGAGAAACTCTTTTAATTTTTCTAAATAAACATCCATTTCCTTTAGTTCTTCCCATGCTTTTGAAAGCCCACCTTCCCCACACAGCAACACACCAAGAGTCGGAGAGGATCAACCAGTCTCTGAGTAAAAATAACATGTTTTCCTGCTTTAATCACAAAAGCCTGGAGCTAGAGTTGACCTCAATTCTGCTTCAGCAGATGACGGGCTATCTATAAAAACCAGATGACCATTGGCTTGATTTATAAGCATTTCCAGAGACCACAAACGAGAGTGAACTGTTCAAAAATATTTTTGATAAAAAAATATTTTTAGGCAGTGTCACAAAGGTAACCCAAGCCAATCTACTTTATTTGTGAACTTCATCTTATATGTTTCTGTACTTGTAAGCTTCCTATACAGTCCATTGAAGCAACATTAATAGAACACTCACTTTTTAGGCAAGTGATCCAAAATGCAAAGCACTTTCATTGAGTTGTACTTGTGGCTGTCTCAGATAGAGATCTCAGTCCCACCCCCATCAGCAGCCCAAAGTCAGATCAGTTCACAGCCCTGTAAACCATCGAACTGGTTTGTTTCTGACACAACCAGTTGTGTTGTGGAAATTATTGCTATTGGAAAAAGCCATTTAGGTCCACTGTTACGGCCGTGGAGTTGTGGGGTAAGCACAGGGGAGCTCTTTTGGGACCTCACACACACCATGACTACATGACATGGCACCCACCATGATTAAGTCCCTGCAAAATCATTGAGCACTTCCAATGATTTTGCAGGAAGTTAATCCCCAAAGAGTCAAACAGCTCTATGTTTCACATGATTGATGCTTAGACAAGAAGCAGACACAGGACTTACTTGTAAGGACACCAGCCACCTCTTTGAAGAACTCTGTGAGCAGGCATTCTTGGTTCTACTTCTTTTGAAAGAGATTCTTATATTTATTTTTTAAATATATTCAGATAGAATTACTGTTCATCTCTTCCTTTACCAAATTCACTCCAGTAGCTTCAGAAACAAATAATGTTCTTTGTTCCATTAATCTGACAGTAGTCCAAATAGCACAGTTCATTCTGAATGGTCCCTGGTACAAAAATGAAAGAACAAATGGTAATCATTCATCTCTTCTCCTTTTGGGATCAGACTCCCACATCACTGCTGAAGTTCAGTCATGCAGTTCAGCCTCAGATATATCTAAGGATGCCTGCCACTTACACGGTTCAAGGATATGTCTTCAAAATAAAATGCTTTTCTACCACATGGAATGAAGTCAGCCCATAAAGCAGGACCTTGTCAAGATTGGGATTGAAGATTGTATTATCTTTTTAAGATTGTATTATTAAAATATCTCTAGGATAAATTTCTTATATAACAATGTACTAAGAATGGGCTGGGGAGATGGCTCAACCATACAGCACCTGCCTGGCAAGTGCGAGGTTATGAGTTTGATTCCTGGTACAATAAATAAATAAATAATATATATATATATATATATGTGTGTGTGTGTGTGTGTATGTGTGTGTGTGTGTGGTTTATAAAAATATAACTGATCCCATCTCTTTACATTTATTATCAGTAATATATGATCTGTTCTCATCTATTTTCCACTCCATTATGCACAGGATCTTCTAAAAACTTAACAACCTATAAGCCAAACTTCTCTGTGCTCTGCATGGCCTGCTGTAATGTAGCTGAGCTTTCTGCATGGGATTTCACGCTCTCAACCTTCATGCTCTAGAGAGCCTGCCCTTGATTGCTATGGCAGTTAATCTTGATTTTCATCTTGATTGGCCTGACAGGTGCCTGGGCTTGTGTGGGTGGACTGAGGGTGGCTGTGGCCTTGGGAACTCTGTCTGGTCCCTGGCCCCTGCCCCTCTGGCTCTTCCTTTGCCTCCTGCTTCTTGGGTCCCACAGTGTGAGCAGCCTCCTGCACTCCGACCTTCACCCATGATGTCTCTGCTGCATAGCCAGCCAACCATGAAATGTCCAAAACTGAGCTAAATGACGAACTTTACATCCTTCATGATATATACATATATCAGGTATTTTGCTCCAGCATCAGTAAAGCTGATTAATAAACCATCTCCCTCAATGAATGTTCTCTTTATGTATCTTATTGGCACATCCTTACATAGCCTTTCTTTTACTTGTGCACAAAGGAAGACAACACAGCTTTCTGCTGTTACTTCTAATAAGGACTCTAACAGCATCAGATCAGGGCCCCACCCTCTGATCTCCTTTAAACTTAAAGACTTCCTTAGAGGTCCATCTCCAAATACAATCACATGGCAGTTTAGAGGGTCCACATACACATTCTGAGGACATTCAGTTCTCAAATAGTTCTACATCCACAAAGTGGCACAGATAGAATTTTAACTCAGAATCATTAGCCTGAAAAGCTCCCTCACTGTCTTCCTTGGCTAAAACAATACCCAATAGAACAAGGTACACTGAGGACAAAGGAGGACAACGAATGTGAAATGTAGGTGTCGTGATTTGGGGTTTTTGCAAGGTGAACAATATAGTACAGGACACATTTCATACTATTAGTTTATAAGGAATCACTTAAGAATCATGTACAAGTGCAGGAAATTTATCCACACACTACATATTAAAGACTCCAACTAAGGGCTTGCATTCTGACGGCCTGCATGAGTCCAGAAGAAAACCTAGAGCTCATAACAATGCCTCCCACAAGTCCAACTGCAGGCCTAGAGCCCACAACAAAGAGTCGTGTGGGCCTTCTTCACGGATCTGTGCTGGAAAGACCCAAAGGTCAGGATAAATCTAGGAAGTCTACTCCAGTGGGATGAAGGATCTGTGCTAGCAGGATGAGGGATCTGAACTGGAACTAGGAGGCAACAGCTAAGGTAAGCACCGGAGCTCCCCTAACAGTACCACAGTCATCCTCAGCAACAGTGAGGTCCTGAGCTCCTTCAGTGATGAGGAAAGCTGAGTTCCCATCAGGAAAGCCAATGTAACAAGCTTCTTCAATGAGGCTGAGCAGCAGCATCTTGCCCTCAGGAGCTGGGAAGTGATGCTCAAGTTGAGGACCAAAGCTTCTCCAAAGTCCATCAGGAAAGCCAGCATGGTCCTCCAGCAGAATAGCCCAAGAGAGCTAGCAGCTTTATCAACTCCAATCTCTTCTCCAAACAGCATCCCTAACAGTATTTCGGCAGCTTCTCCTGTTCTGCCTTTATGATGCTGGCAACAATACTCAGATGGGTCACCCATACACAACACCACACTAATTTCATTCAGCTGGGTGTAATAAATTGCCCATCCTTTAGAAATCCACTATACCTGGCCAGTGAGATAGCTTAGCAGTTTAAAGTGCCTGCTTAGGCAAGCTCAGGCAAGCACAGGGACTGTGGTTCAATCCCCAGCACTACATGCCATGACAGCCCTGCCTCCAGGGTGGCCTGAGATGGACACAAAAGAAAGAAAGAAAGAAAGAAAGAAAGAAAGAAAGAAAGAAAGAAAGAAAGAAAGAAAGAAAGAAAGAAAGAAAGAAAGAAAGAAAGCCACTACAATCAATGTACTACCCAAATGTAGCATAGTACTGTTACTCCTAAGAAAAATCTCTTAAGGAGATGTCAGTGCTACTTACAAGTATGGTAAGTGACTATCAAGAAATAAGAAATTTTTTAAAGTTAGATTCATGAATCACGGAGTAGAACAGTGATTATCAGAGGCTGCAAAGAGGAAGAAGGAGAGGAGGAGGAAAGAGGATGGCTAGTTGGATAAAAGGAATGACTCCCAGTGTTCTACAGGCACTACAATAACGATGGTTGGTGACAATTAATTGTTGTTATGGTTTGTGTATAGCTGTCCCCCCAAAGCCTTGTGCAGTCTTGGGGCACCTTCTGGAGTTTGTGATTGATCATTGTTGGTATGGATGCTGCACTTGCCCTGGGGCAGGTAATTTGCATCACAATGTAAGGAGGGAAGAGAAGCTAGCTAGCTGCCTGAGCTGCTGCTACCCCTCCCTTGTGCTCTTGCTCTTTGCTGCCACCATGAAAGGTTGCACTCTGCCATGTGCCATTCTGCCTTGGAGCCCACTGAGTATGGACTGAAACCTCCAGTAACTGTGAGCTAAATAAACCTTTCCTTCCTTCATTTTGAGTGTAGGGTATTTGTCCCAGCAACAAGAGAAGAGTAACTAAGATAATTGTGTATGTCAAATCAGATCGTAAAGAGAACTTTGAATATTGTTAGTAAGAAATGATAAACATCTGAAATCACAGACATTCCAGTTGTCCTCCTGTGTTTAATTGTTTTCTATATTTAATGGATTCCTTCTGTTGTCATTTGTGGAGTTCTGATCATTTTGGTCCCTCTCCAGAACATCTTTTGGATGTTCCAGATGTCTGTGTAGGGTTGGCTTTGTCATCATGTAATTCTTCAGTTGTTCTTTGTCATGAAAGTATTTCACTTCTCCATCAAACTTGAAAGAGAGTTTTGCAGGGTATAGTAGTCTGGGCTGGAATTTGTTTTTATAGAGGACTTGAAGTACTTGCTCCATGCTCTTCTTGCCTTCAAGGTTTGTGAAGAGAAGTCTGCCATTATTCTGATGGGTTTTTCTTCAACTGTTATCTGTTTCTTGAGAAGCAGTTATTGATTCTTTTACTACAGAGATTATTTCTGATCTGATTTTCTCTTTATATTTCTGCATTTGATTCTTTACTTCAGATGCTATTAATTCAGAGATCTCTTTTTTTATTTCAGATCTAAGTTCCTCTATACCTTTCTGCAGTTGTTTCTTTACTTCAGGCACTATTGATTCAGACATTTCAGCTGTGTGTTTCCCAATTTCTTCTGTGCTAGTGTCCTCTGCACTTGTTCTAGGTGGGCTCGGGGCCTAAGATTGCATTTTGCTCCTTCTCTTTGTCATTTTTTATAGCACTGTCCTCTGACCTTTGATGTAGAGCTTTGGTGCAGTTCTAACCTTAGCACCTACTGAAATTCAGATGCAGATCTACTACGCTTGAGTCCATCCAGTTGTGCCTGGCTTGGGTCTGGCTGCTGTGCTCAGCTCCTTTCTGCTGCAGCTCTTGGAAGTGAACTGTTGTGCCCCTCTGGCAAGACGTTCTGCTCCTGGATTAGTTGGGTGGTTCTGGCCCCTAGTCTCTCTGCAGGGACTTCAGCTGCAGAGTTTCACCCCAGGCCTGTATGCAAGGCCTGGGCTGGGTCTGGAGGGGTCCAGGGGGCGCAGGGAAGCTCGGAAGCTCTCCCACACACTTGCAGGGCCTGGGCTTGGGCTATGTCTAGAGGGGTCCAGAGAGTGTAGCGGAAGTTCTTGGTGACACAGCTGGCTTGGGCTGGCTCTGGAGGGATGGAGGGGTCCTGAGAGTGCAGTGGAAGGTCTCACACACCTGGCGGGCCTAGGCTTGGTCCACAGAGGTCCGGTGGGCACAGGGAAGCACAGAAGCTCTCCCACACACTTGCCGGGCCTGGGCTTGGACTGGGTCTCCATTCCAGTTGTCCTAACCTGATCATTGTACATTGTGTGGACATATTGAAGTGTCACTCTGTACCCTATAAATGTATATGATTATTGCATGTCAAGTAAAGGTTTTTAAATGCAATAATTTGTTTGTAGAAAAGAACTAAAGAATCAACACAAAAACTAGATGTAGAACATAGAACACTATGTCCACACATAGTAATTCATATTAATCAGCTTTATTAAAAAAAATCAGAATGTTAACTGGCAATGGGAAGTTAAAAGTTTGGCATCTTATTTCATTTTTCCTCCTTCATTTCAAAAGTAATTCCCTGCATCCCTGTCCAAGGTGCCAACAAATTAAAAATATAATGCTGGTACTTACAGGGAATATAGAGCAACATAAACTTAATATTTATTAAAGGAAATGCTAATGAACAATGGGTTGGAAAGATTACCTCCAGGGATTGATGGCCAACAAATTGCCAAAGTGACACTGACATTTTTGTGCTTTAGTAAAAGTTAATCTTTTATCCCCCAAAGCCCACCTCCTACTACCATCAGTCAGGGATTCCAAATATGGACTTAATGAGACAGAACAAACACTTGGACATGAGATTTCGCATAGGAAAAACAGAAGAGCTGGACTCCTGGAAGCCATGCACATTGGAAGGGAAGCCAACAGAGTTCATCTATTTCTTCCTGCTTGTTCTGTTGTTCTTACACAGTATACTTTGTGTACTGGAATCAAAATATATGACGAATGTAGATTCTTTGGAATTTATTCCACTAAAAGATGTATTGCCATTAATCTCCCTCCAAAGGATTCCCCAATTCTCAAAACACTCATCCCACCATTCTGACCACTTTCTGAAGCAGTTCTGCAGGTTCTCTTTCATGAGTGTTTAGTTGTGCTTTTGTGGCTGCCTCAGTGTTCTGAATAGATTTAAAATCTTTACCTCACCTAGTCATTTTAAATTTGGGGAAAGCACCACCCCTCACAAGGACATAGAAGAAGATGTACAGAACTGCTTCCGAAACCAACAAGAAGGGCCAGCTAGATAGCACAGCAGACTAAAGCGCCTGTTTAGCGAGAGCACAGCAGCTGTGGTTCAATCCCTGGCATGCCATATCAGCTCCACGCCTGGGGAATGCTGCGACAGCAATTGAGACTGGACGTGGTAGATTGTGCCTGTAATCCCAGTGCTTGGGAGGCTGAAAACAGAAGAATCACTATGAGTGTGATCTATGTAGTGAGACCCTGTAGACTCTGTACTAAATACATTTAAAAAAGAAAGAAACCAACAAGAACGATGAAAGAAGTGTTTTCAAAGGGACAGAGAACACCCTCAGGGTGATTTGTGGCAATGTGTCTTACAGTAATATATATTTTTTAAATTTAAACATTCACTGAATATTTTGACCACACATCATCAAGGGTTGAACTAGTTGCCCACCTCCAACACTGATGATTCTATCTGAAATATGAAGTCACATTCTCATTAAAGTGACCTGAAAAGTTGGAAACACTGGAAGAGCCCTCCTTCAAGGCAACAAGTGGCTGGAGGTGAGGAGCACTTTTCGTGTCTCCATCCCTGTGTTTTATTTGTCTACTTCCATTTAAAACAGTTGATTTGCAGCTCTGGCCGTGCCTATGTTAACTAATGTGTTAGTAACAGAAGCTAAGATCTGAGCTCTCTTTGCTCGCCATCAATTGTTTTTGATACTCCTCTTTCAAGGAGCCCTGAAGTTCTTATTCTCATTAGAAACTCAACATAGGCCATGGTGGCCTAGGAGATGGTGGGTATTCATTCCCATCCCTGCCCCCAAGGAGGTCCCTGCATGCACAGAAATCTAACCGAGCTAAGCTCATCTCCCATCTGGCTGCACAAGGAAGCGGCTAATCTCTTCCGTGTAAGCTGACCCAGGACAACCTCAAGCCTCCTCCTCACAGACCTCTCAGCATCTCATGCATGGCCAACCTGTCAAAAACTTCTTGTCTTCCTTCCTTTTCACATGACTGCTCTGCCACTGTGTGGTACTCAAATGTCAAAGCCATGGCAAGATAGCTGACTGCACAAGTTCAGTCCTAACTGAGGGCTCATCGCAGCACCAGATGCTTCTGGTCACTAGGGAAATCATCATGAGGACTGCTGTACATCAAGGTCAAGGTCAAAATGAAGTCTCAGCAAATGCTACAAAAGTAGAATTTTTCACTGCTGTTTAAATAATTCATAACAGCAGGATATGTCTTTCTGAAGCAAGACATCAGATTTCACATAAATAATACTTTCCTATTATGTCATAGAGGATAAGGCAATCGGTTATTTCTGCACAGAAGGAAATGTGATGAGGGGTGATGATCCACCCAAAACTCCTGTGTTTATTCATCTCATTGCCTGTCACTGACCAAAATGGAAGGTTTTGACAGTAAGAAAGTCACAATTCAACCCTACACTTCATATTTCAGCAAAGCATGATTTAATGTCCAAAAAAGGAAATGCTATATCATCATTTCTTTGAGGTAGATACAAGGAAAGCAGTTGGCTATAACTCTACTGAAAAGCACACCTACAGTGAGGCAGATCTCACTGGAGAGAAGCAAATACCCCTCACTCCCACGGAGTTGTCCAAGGCTGAAGACAGGGGGCAACTGATATTCATCAGCTAGCATGGAAAACTATCTCTATTCATATCAAAGAGCTCAAATCACAAAGGCTGGGCAGGTAGCTCAGCGATCTAAGCACCTGCCTGGCAAGCACAACGGCTCGGGTTCCAGCCCTAGTACCGCATGCTGTATTAGACCCTGAACTCCAGGCCACTGTGCCAGCCACTAAAACCAGGTGTTGTGGCACACACCTGTAATCTCAGTGCTGAGGAGGCTGAGACAGGAGGATCACTACAAGTCCAAGCTGCATATAGGGACCTTGTACCACATAAATAAATAAAGATTTAAAAAAAATTATGAATCACATGGCTGCAGAGGTAGCTCAGCAGTCTAAGCACCTGACTAGGCAAGTCCAAGAACCTGGGTTCAATCCCCAGTACCACATGCCATACTGGCCCTGCCCCAGGCATGCTGAGCCAGCCACCAAGACTGGGCGTGGTGGCACATGCCTGTAATCCCAGAGTTGGGGATGCTGAAACAGGAGGATAACTGTGAGTCCAAGCTGTGTAATGAAACTGTGTACCAAATACATTTTTAAAAAAATCACTTACACTCATAGACTCTTTAGTCCTCTCACATAACCATTTAGAATACTAAACAGCTATTACTGGTATATCAATTTTTTTAAATTAAATGACAATTATTGTAAACTAAAACTACTTTGGTAAGGAAATAACATAAGTCTACTACTCACAAATCCTCAAAACGCAACTAAAAAGTCCAAAGAAAATGTATTGTTAGTTCATTTTATAAAGTTTATTTCATTTCATCTATCTCATTTTTATTACTTAATAATCTTTGCCAACATCTTAGACCCCTCAAAAATGTATTTTGTTATAGTAATTTGCAAAATTACTAGTAAGGTTGATTTACTCTTGGTTTTTTTCACCACTTATATTTCTTCTAATTATCTGAAATTTTATCTCGCCTACAAATTCAATAATATTTGCTGGTTTCATCATAATAACTTCTTATTACATTAAGCAACATCATTAAGCAAGCCCCCAGTAATTACTCTTTCAAATACTGCATAACTACATAACAATTCTCTCTAGTGACTTTTATTTTTTAATAATCTTATTTTTTAAGTCCCACTGAAGTTTTAATGGGGCTTTCATTAACCTTATAAATTCTTTGAAATACACAATTCTCTTATAAGAACACAGTTTCCATTTTTTTTATATTCTATATCTCAGGAAATGTTAGGATTTATTACAAACTTTTCAAGAATTTTTAAAATATTTTTTTAACATTTCATATATAAATGCCTATTTTCCATGGGATCATTTTCAAGTATTTTTCTATCTATGTAATTAATAGTAATTTTTGAAATGATTGATTTTTTTATCTCTTTTGTATTAGACGAGTAATCATAAATAAAATTTTGAATTCATTTTCTTGAGTTTTCTATATATGCAGTCAAATTATCAGTCTGGGGAGATAGCCCAAAGATCTAAGCGTTTGCCTGGAAAGTGCAAAGACCTGTGTTCAATCCCTGGTACCACATGCCATGCCGGCCCCAGGATCCCTGGTGCACCATGCAGGCCACTGAAACCAGGCATGATGGTATACACTTGTACTCTCAGTGCTAGGGAGGCTGAGACAAGAAGATCACTACAAATCTGAGCTGTATAGTGAGACTCTGTACCAAATAAGTAAATAAATAAATAAATAAATATTTTTAAATTGTCTATAAATACCGATAACTATTATTATTTCCAGTAGTTATGCAAGTCATATTACTTTGTTACCGAGTATTATCACAATTAAATATAATTTCAATATAGAATATAATTTCAAGAAAGATACTTACTTCCCACTCTTGTGAAGTGTTTTCTACAATACTCTGCAGACACTGTGGCAACTTATACTTTACCAGTAAGAAATTGCCAGCTGGACAATTTCTTTAGACCTACACGCGCTAGTTTAAGAGGTCTGTCACTAAAGGAAGACATATTCAGAAAGAGTCTCTATAATAACTAAAAGCCCTTGGATGTACCTTAGATGATGACTAACTGAAGAATTGGAGATGTTGGCTCTCAAGAATAGACACTCAATGGAGTATGATGTAACAGGACCGTAGGGCATGGCTAAAGCTGGAGATCCATCACACATGCAGAGCTAGAGCAAGGCCAGCCCCAAGAATCTGGAACCCCTGGGGCAAGCCACATTCATGAGCTTTTTCAGCTCCAAGAACGTGCAGTCCCCAAGGCAAACAAACTGATGAGCAGAGGGGTTTCAATTAACATCGACCTCCCAAGTGTACAAATAAATGTGCCGCAGTTGTTGGGTGGTTCCTTTTCTTCCACCAAGAGAGGGAGCTCCACCAGACCTCAGCTTTCTGCACGGGACAACTCTCATCTTTGTTTCTTCTGAGGAGACCATCCTTCCCCCAGGAAATCTGAGAGCTGCTCTCGACACAGCAAAAGAATTTCATTTAAATATTAGACCTGCTACCTAACATCTCAAAAACGAAGATCCAAAAACAAGTTACATGGAGAGCAAGTTTTGGTCAGTGTGGTAGACTGACAACTGGTAGCTAACTTGTAACACCCAGCTGAACAGAACTGTTGGGTTGGGTGTGAGAGGCCCACCTAAGCATTACTGCTGGCAGCACAAAAGGCAAAACTGGGGAGAAAGTTCAGAAGCTATTTGGAAGCTGTTGGAAAGCTGTAAGGAGCTGTTTCATTTCCTGGAATCACTTGTCATGCTGGCTTTCCTGATTAACTCAACTGTTCTTATCATCATAGGAGCTTGGGACCTTGCTGGTGCTGAGAATGGCTATGATTCATTTTGGGGGTGCTTTGGTCCCCACTTTGAGCATTGCTTCCTGACACCAGAGGGGAAGATGGTGCACTGTTCTGCCTCAAGAAAAGCTTGTCCCATTGGCTTTCCTGGGGCAGACTCAGCTGTCCTCATCGTTGGAGGAACTCGGACCCCACTCTTGCTGAAGATGGCTGTGGTACTTTTCAGGGAGCTCTGGTCCTTATTCTGAGCATCCCTTCCTGGTTCCAGTTCAGATCCCTCAACCTGAAAACATAGATCCTTTATCCCGCTGGCACATATATTCTAGGTTCCACCACTGACCTTTGGGCCTTCCCAGCAGAGAACCACGAAACAGGCCTGTGTGAGACATTGTCATGGGCTCTAGGCCTCCAGATGGATTTGTTGGGAGCATTGCTATGGGCTCTAGGTATTCAGCTTAACTCAAGCAGACTTGATTACCATGGGATCCAGACCCTCAACTGGATTCTTTGGTCTTTAGTGTGTGGACAGATTTCCTGCACTGTCTTTGTATATGATTCTTTGGGTGGCTATTACAAAATAATTCTATAAACTGTGTCCTGTATTAAACTGTTCCCCTTTGGAAAACCCCAAACTATAACAGTCAGTGTAAATTTTTTAGTTACAAAGCAAGCAGGCTGGGAATATAGCTCAACAGCACAGCACCTGCCTGTCAGGCGCAGGGTCCTGAGTTTGACCCCCAGTACCAAAAAACAAACAAACAAAAAAAGCAAGTAGCACAGTTTGGTAGAAAAGAAACTCAACTATATTGTCAATGACCCACTGCAGAGACTGAGTGGAATAGATTTGGCTATCCAAGAAGTGGTAACCCTGGGTGACTACTACATGCCATCTTACTCTGTATTCCATATTTCCACTTCTATAACCTCTAGAGTGCCTGACACATAAGTGTTACTGGAATTCAAAAACTGTCAATAAAAATAGAATATTGAAGAAGTCATATTATCTCTATAGAATGATTTTTTAGTAATCCTATACTAAAATTTGAACATACAAAATAAATTTGTGTCATTCAAAAAGCAACATAATTTCTCTAATCACTCCTTCTAGCTGCAGCCTTGAATCAAACAATAAATGTCTATGAGGATGAGCAAAGTTGTCAACACACACAGAAAATAGAAGAAAACAAATGCACACAAAACATGATCTCCATGAAAAGCTTTCTTATCATTTTCACCCTATTGTAGTTCATTTGTGTTTAAACATTAATTGAATTTCTAAAGAGATACTGCTATCAGAATGTGTGCTATTTAAGATTCGTAATTCTCATTCCCAACAAAGAAATCTCTTCAGGAAATAGATAATGAAAGCTGTAATTGTTGTATGCTTTTCTCATTCAAGATTAATGTTGTGCCTGTATCTTCTTACAGTCCCAAAATAGCGCCCGGCAACCTTTGCCCAAGCAAACATCCGAAAATCAAATAACCTGCTGAGCACTGGTTGCATATGATCCTTCCTCGGTCTTTCTTGAGGGATTTGTCCGCAGCTACTGATGTTATATTTGAAAGATATTCCTGTAGTTCATGTGACCCCTCATAATTAATATCTTCCTTAATCAAAAGTGTTAAGATTAATAATTTCATAAAAATACAGAACTATGGCATATTTTACAAGGAAGATGAGGGAGAATCGCTACGCTCATTTTGATGTGCTTCTGGCCATTGATGACCCTTCGAAACACTTGATTCCAGAGTGACAACAGAGACAAGATTGAATGACAATTGTGACGGTGAGTTCATCATGGAAACAAGAAACTCAGCTCCTCACAGGAAATTTTTGGAATATTCTCTTCTCCCCAGACACAAAGAAATATTCTAGAACTGTGGATTGATATGAAATACAAGATTGATATAAAGAAAGAGAAGCACTGTTCTGGAAAACAAAACCCAGGATAAATAAGTCATGGGGATCCTTTACCTTCCTGGATAGCTTCAGGTGCTGAAAGATGGTGCAGGGAAGCCTGAAATTCATTGTTCAAGAAGGTTTATGAGAAGGATCAACCTACCCCACCGAGCAGACTGTGCATGAACAGAGCTCTGTCTGCCTGACCAGAGGAGCTGGCCAGACCGGTGTCATAAGAAGCAATGGAAGCTAACATCCAGCTCATACGAATCATCCAAGAAATGCAGATAGAGATCAACAAACTAGAAAAAGAGAATCAAGCCCTCCGCATTAAACTGACTCCTAGTAGCCAGAAGACTTCAGGCTCTAAGGAAGAATTGAGAGATGACAAAGAAGAAGAAGATGCACGTGACCAATCTCTAGCAAGCCTTCATGGTGTCATTTCTACTGATATCACACCAGCTATGCAGGAAAACCAAGGTACCAAACATCTATAGTGCCTCAGGACCGTGTTCAGCTTTGAAAAATTGTATTTCCTACATTGTGTTTTACTTTCCCTGTGACATACATATATAGATTGGTATTAAGAAGGATAGGTTTCATCCTTTTACTGATAGATTAGCTTTCAATCCTTAAACAATCATTTCTTTAGCATCTTCAAGTGATGTTAAAACTACTATCCGATATTCCAGGAAAGAGAAGGAAAACAAGTTTATGGAAATAAGTCATATTAAGAACAATGTGTTTTTTCTCTTTAATTTCAACCATTTAAATTCTGCATAATATAATACTGAATGTGTATCTGGCAGATGCTTAGTTACCAAGTTGAAAAAGTATTGCAAAACACATAAATAGTATATGTATGTCGGAGGCAAGCAAATATGGCTGCTGATGATATTGTTTCTTATCCAGGTTCACTGTGCCATGTGAGCATATACTAAACATAGTTCAACCTACCATACAGGTGGAGGGTTTTAAGATGCAAGGTCAACATTTGATACATTCTAAAAATCAAATCTCTGAAGTGTATATGTAAGGTCTGGATTCAGCAGAGCAAGAAATCTGCTCAACAATTACGTTTTCAGTGCTTCCTTACAACAACATATTGAGACAAAATTGATATACATAATTAACTACTCAAACCTCTTAATTTCATCTATCAAAGGCTTCCAGCAATGCCATTTAATGGTTTGAACAGCTTGGTAGTGGAGCATGTCGTATTTGCCAGTTGGTTCTTTCTGCTACATGCGTTTATCTTTCTAGAACCCTACATTTCAAAGCTAAAAAAAGATTTCAATCGGATCTTTTCCATTTCAAGTACCATTCTAAATCTGACTAATTCTGTAAATGATTGTCTTCCAAAGAAAATTAAGATGTTGGATAAAAAAAAACAAAGGAACAAACAAAAATATGGACTTCCGTAATATAGCTCTACGTTACTGACATTTTGGACTAAATAATTATTGCAGAGGTCAGTGCTGAATACTGTAGGAGGTTTAGCAACTTCTCTAGCCTCTAACTACTAGTTGCTGTAATACACACCCTTTTCCTTCCAGTTATAACTATCAACATGTCTCCAGACATTGTCAAATATTAGCTGAAAACAAAATAATCAATAATCCACTGCTGAAAGCCACTGCTTTATTTAAAAGATAAATAACACTTCTTCAAATGAATTTTCTGTAATACTAACTGAAGTTAAGTGGCCTGGAGCCCATATTGTACTAACTACGGGAATCATGCATGATACCACTACACCAGCGACGCTGTTGTGTACTAACTATGAAACACTGGGCAAGTCATATCAAATTGCCAATCATGACTTCTTCATATAGGACTTAATGGATGAAACTATTTGTCTTTCAAGGCCTCTTCCAAAATTAAAATGCTTTGATTCTATGAATGTAACACCCTTAAATGATCACTGCCATCACCTGTGATATAGTACAGTAGGTTGGGTGCTAGAAACTGTCTTATAGGGCTATTAAAAAGAATAAATGAGATGATGAAAATAAGATTCACTAAGTCATTATTTGAAACGTCAAAAGATTATTACTTTGCCAGAGTATAAGTGTTTATTAATAGTTCAATAATATATTGACAACATCAATTGAAATTTATACTTGCAATGAAGTCATCCAAATCTATTTGGAAGAAATTTGGGGATCATCCAGGAGAAATGCCCTTATTTTACAGCTAAGAATATGAAACCCAGAAAATCTAGCAGCTTGTTCAATCCTTTTGAAAATGGAATAATATAAACCTATTCTTTGAGAAATAATGATGTGACATCAGAAGTATATGCCTCACTTGAAGAATGGGAACAATGACAGAGGGTCTGGATGTAAATCACTTGGAACTAAAAGTTTTCTACTTGCTCTGTGATGTGTTAAGTGGAGAGAGAGAGAGAGAGAGAGAGAGAGAGAGAGAGAGAGAGAGAGAGAGAGTAGAAAAGCCTGTTTCCCCTTTAGTTACCTAAGAACATAGAGCAAAATCACAGCTCAGAGCCACAATTGTTATGTGATTAAATATATATAGATTAGGCCTGTTCAGAATGAACACTTGATGCATAAATGCTGAAACATCAGTGTGTGTGTAAATAAAATCCAGCAGCATGTCGAGGGATTCACACTCATCCCTCCTTCCCTGTGCGACCTCGCCATGGGTCTCTTAGGGAAGAGGTAATCTGCCCAGTGAAAATAAAGAAGCAGGTCTTCTTTTTTTTTTTTTTTAATTTTTATTGTGTGTGTGTGTGTGTGTGTGTGTGTGTGGCCAGCTCAGCCCACCTGGGGGCGGGGCTGGCTGGCATGTGGTGCTGGGGGATTGAACCGCGGTCCCTGTGCTTTGCTAAGCTTGTTCTAAGTAGATGCTTCAGACCACTGAGCCATCTCACCAGGCCCAAGAAGCAGGTCTTCTTTACAGAGTGCTCCACAGCATCACTTGGCCCCTAAGTCTGTCTTCTCCTCTCCTTTACTGGCAAAAAAGCCTCGCTTATGAAATCGTGCTAGCAACCCTGAGGTGGTCTGTGAAGTATCTCTTCCCATGTGTTGATAAGAAACTAAAGGATGCAGACCATTTGTACCCAAGGACAAGAGCAAGGGCTTGCTTCCTAATCACTTCCACAGTGAATGTGGATCCTCCATTAAAAGCAAAACTCAACTTCTGTAACATCAGTTTCATTTCCACAGATGTTTCCTATAGTTGTGTATGAAGAGACTACTGTGTAATCTGTCCAAACAGAAACTTCTGTGTTTGTCAACAGTCATACTAAAGAAGTTATATATCATGGTCAAGGAAGAATTCAAAGATAATATATGGCTAGTCTTTGTAGCTAATCACTTCACAAAGATGTGAATTTAAACTCTCTCAAAACTCTTTTATCGAAAATTCGGTCTTCTGTTCTTCCAAACTGTATAAAGCCAGTGTCCTCTTTTCTGCAATGGCTGGCCATACAATTTTCTGTCTGCCTTCTTCAGGATAACATAATTTAAATAAGAAATAACTGTACTTTTAAGACTCTAAAAATATAATGCATGGCATTTTTAAACCCTATTTTTTATACCCTAAGTAATTGCAAAGCTATGATGAAAAGAAACAAAGAAAAATGCTCCAGAAAATGAGAAGCAGGCTAGGGATACAGCTCAGAAGCACAGCACCTGCTGGCAAGCATGAGGTCCTGAGTTCTATTCCTAGGAGGAAAAAAAAACTGAATACAGAAAATTAGAAGCAACCCACAAGGTCAGCGCTGTTGATCTCATTGGTAATAGCAAAATGTCTACGGAGAGGTCAAATGATGAGATTGCAGAGTTAGGGTACTATAATAGCTCAGATAGGACAAATCAGCCCCCCTAAAATGTTATTTTAATTAAGCTTCTTTAGTAACATGGACAGAGATGATTTGGCTGGTCTAAAACAAAGAGTTGAGCTGGCTCAGCCCCTAAGCATGCTGATCCAGCCATGGAGACGGGGCATGGTGGTGCATGCCTGTAATCCCAGCACTAGGGAGGCTGAAAACAGAATGATCACTATGAGTCCTAGCTTCATAGTGAGACCCTGTACCAACTACAGAGACAGAGAGAGAGAGAGAGAGAGAGAGAGAGAGAGAGAGAGAGAGAGAGAGAGAGA
>NW_004524672.1:3826593-3859888 GCF_000260255.1 Octodon degus
AGAGAGAGAGAGAGAGAAGAGAGGAGAGAGGAGAGAGGAGAGAGGAGAGAGGAGAAGAGAAGAATAAAAGAAAAGAAAACAAGAAAAAAAGAAAAGAAAAGAAAAGAAAAAAAGAATAGAAAAGAAAAGAAAAGAGTTTATTGGAAGATACTTAGGGGAAGAAATCATACTGGGAGTGCTCAAGAACTAAGGCCATAACTCTCTCCATCTGGCCCTGCAATTGCCTTCTGCAAGAATCTGCTTCTTTCCAGTTTCTTTTTGCTCTCACATCTCACTCAACAGGCTTCATACAATGATTGTCCCAACCAAACCAAGACATGCAGTTGTAGGTGAGTTAGGAGCAACAGTTGAACGAAGGTAGCCACCGGGTGATGAAGGACACACCATTGCTCTGGAGTGGGTAGTGAAGTGGTCATCAGGGACTGGCTTCTCTAGAAGTTCCATGTCATTCTAATTGTCAGGCTTTGTTTCTTACCTAGTTAAGTCTGGTCCTTGTTCTTTCTTAAAATCTTAAATTTATTATTATTATTATTATTATTATTATTGTACATACTTATGGCCTATAGTATCAAAATGTGACACATGTAGACCATGTGTAATGATCAGATTAGGGTGGTTAGCACTTCCATTTCATTAAATAGTTTAGTCTTTTGGTTAAGACATAATACTTGTACATGTTTATGGGATACATGAGACATTTTAGTACAAGTATTTATATGTACTGATGAAGTCATGGTAGTTAATTTTCTCTATTACTTTATCATTACTTTGTGTTTCAAACCTGAAACTCCTTCTTTCTATTTATTCACAAAATATACAGTGGGTTATTTTTAACTAATGCTGTGCTCACAGAAGAATCTTGATAGCCTCAGACTTACATTTAAACTTAAATAGCTTCCAGAACCTTCCCTAATCTTTCTCTATCCCTCAGCCTTAGCAGCTTTAATTATCTTCCTAGAATTTATAACTTTCTGAATTGAAACATGCATTGTTTATTATGTCTTCTATATAAGATGGTAAAGTCTATACCAACAAGAATGTTACACTGTTCACTATGACATCCTTGTCTTTTGAAAAGATGCCTGGCACATGGCTGGCACTCAGTACTTGTAAAAGAAATCAATTAATGCATATTCTTTATGCAGTGCATTAATCAAAGCTAATTTTGTTTAATTACAATTAATGAAATATGTTAAGTATAATTCTGCATTTGTAGATGCCATTAAGTATAGAATTTTTTAACTTGAATTTTGTATTTCCTGTACAGGCAATGTCATGATTGTTAGACGCTACTCCGCCTCTTCACCAGCTCACTTGTTTGCTAGAAGTGATCCCTGGACAACTCGGGATCACTCAGGAACTAAGGCCCTAAGTAAATATCCACATGATGAAGTTATAGAAGCTTCAGAAACTGTTAACTCCCTGCCATGTTCTTTAGTTAAAAAGCAAGACAATGAAGAGATGATGCTGGCAGCAGATTCCTGTAGCAGCAACAGCCAAAGAGCTTCTCCAGAGGATGCTTTTGGTTGCAGGTAACATTCATCATGCCTCCAGGTAGCTGTTAGGCATGAGCGAGTGTGGAGATCATTGCTGGGACATTCCCTAGACAAGCAATGTCTTTCAAGTAAAGGAAGCATAACAAAATAGCACATTAAGCCAAAATCATTTCGATTTCATTCGTGTTCACTCAAAAGGAATCAAAAGAAACAAATTTATTTGAAATCAAATAGCATCCTCAAATATATGACTCTAATAAGTCAAAAACATAATCTTCATTTATTCATCAAGCATTAATTATCATCTTCAGAGCCAGGTATGGATAATAAAAGATTCAGCAATAGTAAGCCATGATGTTCAAAATTCTCCCAAAACAAACAAACAACAACAACAAAAAAAAAATGTAAGTGAGCAGAATGATGACGTGCATCTCAGGGAGAAGGCACATTTACTCTATGAGCTCCTCACGTAATTCCCTGGAGAGAGAGCTCTTCTATGAGACAGATGACTTCATGGGCATGAGTGGACGCTTGTAAGGAAAGATCTTAGGCATAATCCAAAAGGTCAAGAGGGAAAGTAGCTGTATATCTATCCTAACTATTTTGTATATACAAATACAAAACGGCCCTTCATTGGTATCCCCTTTTTTGTTTAGTTTTGTCAGAGATGGGTATTCCATTGCCATTTAAATATTGTAGGTAAGTGAATTCAGCAAAATAATCCAATAGAGTCCAGTAGTCCATAGTAGTAGTGGGTTATCCATAGGACTGGCAATGTCAGAAGTTGTTGACTTGAGCCTTTTACAGCTCAGCACATTAATATAGCTTTACTTTTTATACCTCATTTTATTACTTTTCTGCTGGATGGTTAAAACCAAGATAAAGCAAGACCTATATAACAAGAAATGTAACTTTTGTACCTGACAAGTTAATTCAATGAGAAGAAAGATTTGTACTAATAGTGTTTGGACAGGATATTATGTCTGCATCTTGTAGTATGAATAACCACTATGAAGACAACAATGTGCAATGTATTAATTATTGAAACTGTCCTACTAAGCAGTTTTGAAACTGTTTCATTGCTATTTATTTCTCAATAAAATTAATTTTAAAAAAGCAAAAAGGTCAAGAGACAGTGAAAATTAAGCAATCTCCAAAATTTATAAATTGATGTTTAATGGATTAGGCACAGCCTGGGACTGGGGCGAGTTTGAGAGAATAGTAGCAAGACAGGCTTGGGGTCTCTAGGTGGACACTCAGCCCTGGCCTCCATTGTGGAAAGAATCAAGGCTTCTTTAAGGACACAACTGTCTACCTCAAGGGTAGGCTGCCCGCCCTACTGTGCTGGGCCACAGTCTCCTCCCCCACATCCTCTGCCCTCCTACCTTCCAACCTCCAGGGAGGCCCTGACTCCCTGCTGAGGTCACCACACACCTGCCCTGTTTGCAGCACAGGAAGAAAATCCAGAAAAGAGGCCTCAGTTACATAACTAGCTTATCACAGGGAGGAAAAATAGGAGTGGGAAGAGAATAAGTGAGTCATCTAATTCAGTGGTGGCAGGAAGTCAAATCAAGGGGTAACCATAAGTAACAGACCCGCAGGAATTCTTGTAGGTATTGGAAAGAGCACAGACCCCCCACAGCATGTAGGATGTGGAAGCTGAGCCAGTTTTATTTAGATTTCAAAAGACAGTAAAAACTGTGTTTTACTTGCAAAAAGTTCCATTATGAGAGCAGAGAGCAACTTGAGTCATAAATGACAGCTGGATTTAGTCAGGCAAAGACAAAGGGAAAACTTATCACCAGTAGGAAAAAAAAAAAAAAAAGGACATGAAGAAAGAAAAATCTTGACTTTGGGAGAAACTAAAAATGAATGAGAATGGAAAGGAAAGCAGGAAGTACCACAGAAGGAATTTCTTAGAGCAGTAAGAACCATGTGCTTTCTCCTGCAGTTATTGGAAAGGTAGTAAAATGCTGCCTTTTAAAATCTTAAAGTAACAGAAATATTCAGAAGTATTACAAACACTGATGTATTTATCTATAAGAGTTGTGTTTTCCTGGGTTCATATTTTTATACCTATGAGAGAAATAAAAGGGGCAAATGTCATCAAGACTTGTTTTAATCTTCCATTTCCCTTCTTTCATTATATACTTGTATCCAGTCCCCATCGTATCCTGAGTGTGTACCATGCCCTGGACAGGATTCTAGGCCCAGAGAGACAGCAGGAACCAGTATTCAAAATCCCTGATCTTGCAGAGCTCAGCTCTTTGTAATATGATAATCAGTGAATGTGAAGTTATGTGGGGTGTATATTTTATTACATGGTGTTAAGCCATATTCAAGAGAAAAGTAAAACAATAAAGTATAGGGGAAGGGTTAGAGTAGCAAGTGGTGAAATGTTTGCTTCAGGGCCAAAGAATACTTGAGAAAAGGCACCAGAGAAGAACTTTCCAGGCATTTAAAAAGCAAAAGCAATTGGTGCATTCAGGAAAAGGTGAGGAGACCAGGGTGCTATGCAGGAGGCAGCAAGAACCAGTGAGCAGAAAGACCACCAAGCAAAAGCCAAGAGTGGCCTCCCACTGGCTTCCAGCCACACTGGATTTATTTCAGTGAGCTGGGAAGTGCATGACATGGTTTCTTAAAAATAAATCCATAAATAAAGATTATGTTGGGATCCCTATTGTGAAGAGTATAGAAGTAAAAGTTCTGAAAGCAAGAAGGCCAGGGTAAAGTAACAGAGGCAGAGGGTGGTCATCTCTTGGCCACGAGGTAGTTAAGTGGATGGGGTTTCTGATTGTGTTTGAAGGTGGAACCACAACAAAATTCATAGACAGATCAGATGTGGGATAGGGCAGCAAAGAGTGTGCACCCAGCTATTGGGTTCCAGTAGTGCTGCATCTTCAAAGAAAGAAGGGGAAAGACAGAAACATGCCTTTTTTTAAAAAAACAAATAGGTGAATAGATGATAGAAGATAGATAGATAGAATTTATAATGTATAAAACCACTAAATGTTTATTGCAAAAAAACCACATGCAACTTGAAAAGTACAAAATAGAAGTACAATATGCAAATAAGCATAAAAAGGAAAATCCCTTATTATTGCACTGAGATATTTAGATTTTTACAGATACCTGCTGTCTATGTATTTTAAAATTGTACACTGCATATATTATGAGGTGGTTTCACTTACTGAGACCTACAGTGCTAATCAAGAATCATAGTTCTGTTAGTTTTCCCCATTTCAGTTTTTATTATTTTCTATAATAATTCAGAAATCCAGCCAATGTTCACGCAGTGTTTCTCTGAAGGAAAGTGTTTTCCAAATTCCATGCTACAGCTCACAAACTATGTAGAACATAATCCATTTCTAACTTAAAAGTTAGTTTAATTTGAAAGACTGGGCCAAAGGTAGGATTGTATTGAAAGAATAAGGCTAATGTGGGCTTAAAACCAACATTTGGATTGCCAAAGATCCCAAAGATGAAGAGAACTGAGTAAAATTCTTAATAGTTTTATTGTAGTTCTTTTTTCTTTGGTCTCTTATGTTCTTGAAAGTTAACTAGTAAAGTGACATACCAATACTCTATTCCTTTGATTTTTCTGGGACATTTATCTCTCATAAACTTTCAAAGAATTTAGTAAATATTTAAGGAGAATCAATTTGTTGGAACTGGATTTTGAATCATGTCAGATATCATACCTAATCTGTTCATCAAATTTTTCATTATTGCACCATGAAGGATAATTTTAGAATAATGTCATAGTCAATATTTGTAAAATCCAAAGTTCTACAGAACCAGAGTTAGGATTTTCATTGTTTCTTAATTTTGACATAGAAATCCAACCTTTTCTTCTTTTGTTCTTGGGCTCTTAGCAAGATTAGGTAAAAATGTCCAGACAGACCGTCAAAAGTAATAATGGCATTTTGTTTCATTTATTGAACAAAGAAACTAGACACAATGCAATAAATACACTCTATACTTTTCCAAATCAATATAGTTAAAACTGCAGCCTCTGGACTCAGATGACTAAAACTCAATTCTAAAGAACAGTTAATGTTTAACTGTTTGATCAACCTTGCATTCTTATATTTGGCAATCTGAGCAACTACGTCGAAGATAACAATATGTAGTATAACAACCATTGTTAATCTCCTATCACCATGCTTTCAAATTCGGCATCATTTTTATGGTTACTATGTTGTTTTGTTTTTGTCTTTGTTGTTGTATTTTGGCTTGGTTTTTATTTTTCTCTTTAAAAGAAGAAAAAGAAAACCCCAACTCTAGCAACTGAGGGACAGTGTGGCCTTAGAAAGAGTGACCCAGGTGTCTTTCTCCACCGTGTCCTCTTCTGTGAAAAGAGAGTCCCGACCCAGCTTCTGTGAAGAGTAATTGTCAAGGAGCACTCACTGTTGGGCAGGGGTGACTTCTATGTTATCGAGTCCGACACGAGGAAGCACTGGCCTGCCCGCCTTCCACGGGACCATGCAGACATCCTCTGAGACACAGGATATAAAGTGCCGTTCTGTGAAGTTACAGCCTTATCTACTCAAAAGGAAGACAAAATTGGAGAAGATGAAATCTTCATGTTTGCAGTGCACAATTACATTCATTGTAGGGAACTGGTATGTGTAAGGAACACAAGACTTACTCTTAGAAGCAGGTTCTATTGGTTTATGTCAAAATACTAACACTCTGGAGGTAAAAGAAATGGAAAGACACCATCCCTCAGAGAATGCTAGACCATTGCTGTTTACCTTGTTCCCCTGTATTGCTCAGGCATGATGGGTATTCAGACTTGAAGTCAGAAAAATCAGATTGCTCTAAATTATAAAATAACTGATTCAACATCTCTGCTTCTTTTCTACTAAACAGATTTGTTGCAAGGACTCTTTGCCTAAAATAGTGTGATATTCTCCAAGCTTAGAATCAATCTTCATATGTACAGCTCCTCCCTCACTGGTTATATCTTTTGTAGCAGCAATGTTCATTGGACTCAAGTAAAAGGCCGACCCTCATATATATTTTTACATTATTATTAAATAACTAAACAAAAAATGACTATGATACACTCAAACGAAATCCAATGAAGTTTGTAGTCAACATGTGGAGATTGGGGGGAATAGTAAGTGTTATACACTAAGGCCCACTAAAACAGTCTTACTTTCATTCCTCTTATTTTGCTGTCATTAGGGACAAGATGAGGTCTGTCAGTTTCCTGCTACCCATGGATCTGTCTTCATATTCCAAACATGCAAGTTCTTTGAAATACTTACCAAACCAGACCACAAACCAGCTAAGTATCATTGCTGAATAGGACACATGCAATACTGAAATGGAAGAACCACTTGACCTCCAGGTAAGGGGGGGTACCAGGTCTAGCTGGGCCAGTGCCATGTCCTTCCCAAAAGAATGCTGGCAAGCTGTTGAGCAGGCCTCCTGGAAGACTCAGTGCCTGGTCACCGACCTGCTCAGTCGAGGAGAAGAAGTGATTAATTTTCATCCTTGTTGAACCCTGAGTGTGGGCTATGAGTGTAGTGGCCACTCCAGCCTGTGTCATATATGAGGAGCACACTGTGAGTGTGTGCTAAGCTCCCAGTCTCGGCACCAGGCTGCCGGGAAACACTGCACAGGAAGAGCGTCATTTTTTGGATGAAACTGTAACAAACCTAGAAAAAAAGTTGTTTTTGGTTAACAGCATAAAAACGATTGTAATGCTCCTTAGAGTGCATGTGTGTTGCTATTTTACTGCTCGGAGCTCACTTGGTCTGGAATAGCCCATGTCCTAAGCATGAGAATGCAAGCACTAGTACGTGTCATGATCTCAGAGCCACCACAGGCTGGCTAAGGGCAAAGACATTACACCAGGTGGAGAAGAGTGAAAGCGTCACTGAAACCATCATTACTGAAGTCTGGGAAATCTTTAGAACACTCCTAATTCTGAGCTTCTAGTCAACAGCTCTCACCCTTCCTATTTTCAGCAATTGTACATCTGATGCATCCCTTTACCATTTTAAAGCAACATCCTGAGAGGGTTAAAATGCATAGTCCTGGGGCCCTCAAGACCTCCAGAATTGGCCAGGGAGACTTGAGAAAGTCAAAGTGACCTCCAGAAGTTTTTTTTTTTTATGTATTTATAGTGGTACTGAGGATTTAATTGCCAGGGTGCTCTACCACTGCAATATCTTCCTGGCCCTTGTCATTTTATTTTGGAGATAGGGTCTTGGTAAACTATCCTGGCTGGCCTTGAACTTGCCATTCTCCTTACCCAGCCTGCTGCACGGTTGTGTGGTGGTAAGTACGCACCACTATGCCTGACCCAGAAATTCCTATTTTAAACAACCATCCCAAAGTGATTCCTACCGCACAGATATGCTTGTGCTCCGTCACTGCCAATATAAAAAACATGGTACATGAGTCTCAGGTTGAAACAGAAGCAGCAAGTCACAGAAGGGTAGAATGTTCCACATCACTCCCATCAAGAGATCTTAATAGTCCCAGCAGACTCTTAAAAAGGAGACAGATGAAGCAACCAGTTCCCTGAGGCAAAAGACACTTATAGGATCACATGCTTCTTTTATTTATGATATTCATTTAAGATTAATAACGCTCTCAACAGTGCAACAGATGTAGAATCGGGAGCAGTTACAACCAGAGGAGAAAGACACAGATGAGATGTAAAACATGTTCATCGAAGAATAATGACATACACAAGTAGCTAAGTAAGCTATTAACCTATGAGACTGCTAACATTTTTAGTTTATACACAATTATACTCTTTGCATGTTTACAAAGTGCAGAGTTCCACTTTAAGTGAGTTTTTAAAACTGCTAACAGTTTTAGATCATATACATGAATACCCTCCTCATATTTATAAAATGTAGAATTTCACTACAGATGAGGCTTTTTTAACAAAAAAGAAAAAGCATTGCCAAAACAGTGTATTTTTTAAAAAAGCAATAGATAATAAACAGCCAAGTTGTAGCGTCACAACTGGCAAAGTTATAATGGCAAATTATTCCCCAATGCTACACTCACTGACTAGTATGCAACTGGCATCTTTTCTATGTTCAATGAACCAAGATGAATTAACAGTTCTCATAGTGCCCAATAGAAAACACTGCACAGTAAAAGTTCAAACTTTGAAATTGAAACAAAAGCTTTCTCTCTGTCTCCTTCAATTGCTGTATTAGTGACACTAACTACTCTGTGCATGGTGTTATATGCAATGACTTACAAAGGGCATTAAATGCCTCCCAAGGAGTTCCATGTATATCACATCTGAAGGAAGCCGTGGTTACTCACCTTCCTTATGTGACGTTGGAAAGCACATACAAGACTGCCATCTGGCTTAGCTTTTAAGCGATGGTAAAAATCTGGGGTTTTATGCAAAATCTCCTGATTCATAAACATTGGCAAAATGTTCAATCTTTTAACACTGAAAATCAAACACAGTGTATCTAGGTGCCAGATCTAATCCTTAGGATGCCAGATTTGAACCTCTGACTTAAATGCAATTCCCTAAACATAGAGATCCAAAACAAGAAAGTAGATCTGGAAAGGAACATTGCGGACAACGCCAAGAAGAGGTGGAAGTTTGAAGCTGGGGAACGAGAAGAGGATAGCGAAGCAGTGAAATTTACTTGGATAAAATGTCTGACACTTGGTGTCTTCCCAGCCTACTCCAGAGTCAAGAAATATTTCACAGAACTGGAACACTATGTGAAAAAGCATAAGCAGATTTTGTTTCAAAACTTTTCCATTACAGAGTTTTGTAGATTTTAGATTTTTGTTTATTTGCGCTGCACTCTTGGAGGGAAAATGATATGTAAATAAAGCAATCACATTAGCTAATTTTTCTTCTTTTGGTGAGAAAAGGTGATTCCAAAAATCACAGAATACTAAATTATCCAGAAAAATTCTACTTCCAAGTTATAATTTCATAGAGGAAGTATACCTCCTGAGGATTAAATTACTCACTGAGAGTGAGATGGGTAGTTTCTAGCAAAGCCAATACAAGAACCTATTTCTCTGGACTCCTCCTACAAGATGCTGGTCTATCTCTAAAATACGTGACATGAAGCCAGTAATCAAGTTCAAGTGTTTATAATCTGAAGCATTCTGAACACATGAAGATGATGTCAACATCAAATCCCAGAATGCACCAAGATCAAACAAGATCCTATAGGTAGATAAGTTGTATAGAAACAGCATACACAAGATGCTATTATTTTGTTCCATTCAAAACATGGACTCCCAACATATGCCTAGTTTTAGTCCAGGTATTAAACTAATAAAATTTTCAGTGAAACATCTTTATTGTTTTTCTACTTTATAAATTTTGCTTTGGTTAATTCTCAGAGTCATTAGTGACTAGGTGGACAATAATGCACTCCCCTAGTAGTGAGCCACAAGCTTTATCTATAAAGAAGACAGAGAAGAAAAAAAAGAGAGAGAGAAAGAAAAAGACACTCTATGATGAATTTTTAATGGTCACAACTGGGGAGAAGCATTCACACTGCTTCAAATCTCAGGGGCATCTAAGGACACCTGAGGATGTGACCCTGCTTATCTAATGCAAGGTGCACAGCGGTATACAGTCATATAACCATGACTTAGCATAGGTAAACACACATGTACTCGGTATACCACCATGTTAGAATGTAAATATGAGCTAACAACCTGTGTGAAAATTATACAATAAAGATTCAAGAAGCTCCCTATTCTGTTCTATGCTGCCTGCTGTTGCTGCTGGTATCTGGAAAACATACATTCTTTAATCATGGGAACTTGCTAAAGAAAATCTCCCCTGGGCTCAACCAACACTAATTTGTATCAACAGCAACAACTCAAATTAATAATCCTGTGTCTGATGAAAGCTATGGCTAACAACTATGTGCACCTATTTTCAAAGTCCACCAATGTCTTCCAGGTGTTTGTGATCATAGTATGACCTCCTGCCCATTTCCTTTAACAAATAGCTTACTGAAACAAAAAAAGATCAAGTGTGCTAAGGACCAAATGTGAAACGCTGACCATCTTTCTAGAGTCCTGATTCTGTCAAGCTCATTGCCTTGAGCTGCTTCTATCCCCTAAGCTATTGTGGTAGACTAACTAATGGCCAGTTTATAACACCCAGCTGAACTGAATCACAGTGGCTCTGGGTCTGGAAGGCCCACCAAAGCATGAAAGGAAAACTGGAGGGAAAGACGGTATGCTGAAGTTTCTCCTGAAGATGTTTTTCAGCCTGGGTTTCCTGATATGAACTCAGCTGTTCTCATTGTCATAGGAGCTCTAGGTTTCACTATTGCTAAGGATGGCTGTGGTACTTTTGGGGCAATCTCTGGTCTTGACACTGATCATAACTGCCTGACTCCACTGTGGGTCCACCAGCCTTCTGGCACAGGTCCTTCATCCCACTGGTGCAGACTTTCTAGCTGCCACTGCAGACTTCTGGGCCTTTTCAGTGCAGATCCTTGATAAAGACTTGCCTGAGACATTGTTGTAGGCTCTGCCTCCAGCTGAACTCATGACGAACATTGCTATGGGCTCTAGGTCTTCAGCTAGACTTGTGTAGGACATTGCATGGACTCTAGATCTTCAGCTGGACACACAGAGGATACTGGCAAGAGATCCAGACCCTCAGCTGGATTCTGTCTAGTATGTGGACAAATTTCCAGCATTCTTTTGTGTTTGACTGTTTGTGTAAATATTAAATAATCCTATAAATTATGTATCCTGTATTAAATCTATTCCCTTGCAAACCTTGACTACAAAAGTTGTGCATCTAAAATAAACTTCATCAGAGAAATAGCCATGTATATGGACAATGTGAAATTCTGTGGAGTCCATTTTATTTCTTATGCCAAAGTTTAATTAATCCCCCAGGAAGCAGATTTTAGGAAGTGCTGAGAGTCCTAGCAGGCAAAAGCACTGTGGTCGATAACTTTTGCTGCCACAAAAAAAGGGATTCATAATTTGATAGAATTATTGGGAAGGGACGAAAACATAGAAGGTAGGACCTACTTGAAGGGACTAAGTCAGGGAGTGGACCCTTTGGGAACTAAAGCCTGGTGATGGCCCTTTCTTCTATGTTCTCTTCTCTCTGTCTCTGTCTCTGTCTCTGTCTCTGTCTCTGTCTCTCTCTCTCTCTCTCTCTCTCTCTCTCTGTCTCTCTCTCTGTCTCTCTGTCTCTCCCCCCTGGGTCTCTCTCTCTCTCCCTCTTCTTCATTTTGACCATGAGGCAAGCAGCCTTCCTCTGCTGCACCTTTCCACCATGAACTTTCTACTTTCCTTCAGACCTTCAAGCCACAGCAATTCCAGTCAATTATGAAATCTCTGAGACTATGAACCAAACTAAAATTTTCCTACTTTATATAGATTTCCTCAGGTGTTGTGTCACAGTGATGGAAAGCTGATAAGCATAAGGGAATTAATGGAATCAAAAATGTTCAGCCATATTTTTTCTTGAAGACAGTGAGCACAATATTTGCAGAAACACTTCATTTTTAAATATCAATGAAGGAAAACATTCATTAATTCAAGCTATGTTTTAAAAAAACTTGTAGTCAGAATACTCTCTCACACACAGGGATAAAAAAGAACTATTGTGGCTCTGATTTTTCTGTGACTGCTGCCTTTATCAATAGTACCACAAGACAGCCAAACTATGTCACAATGGTCTTCTCACAAATAGTTTTCAAAGAATTGACTATAGAAAGACTGAGTTTTTCCAGTCTCATATAAGGCCCCAATTTATAGATACATTTCATTCTGGGAGGATATTTATTAAGTCAGATTTGTTCATGAGTCTAGCAAAGTGAGTCTTTTATGCTTTTGACACAAATATACAAGGTATATTGCTATCTTGGTTACTTTGTCCTCATTGCTGGGACAAAATACCCAACACCTAAAATTAAGGAAGGAATAGTTTATTTAACTCACAGTTAGTGGAGGTTTGAGTCATCCATACTCAGCTGGCTCTAAGTCAGAGAGGCACATGGCAGAGTTCATAGCAGCAGGAAAGAGTGAAGAACAAAGGGCGGGGCAGCAGCTGTGGCTGCTGGCTAGCCTCTTTCTCCTCCTCACGTTGCAATGCAGATTATCTGCCCCAGGGCAGGTGCAGCACTCACATCCATAATCCCAACACTAGATCAAGAATTAATCACAAACTCTAGAAGCTGCCCCATGACTGCACGAGGCTGTGGGGGGACATCTAGACACAAACCAAACAAGTGCTTCATGCTTCTCAGAAATCTGCTTCTCATCACCACTGCTTTTCCTCTGGTTTTCAGACATCCAGGGCTACGACTGTGTACCATACTGCTGTATACTACTACAGTGTGCTGAAGCACGTGGTGGCATGACTGTGACAAGGCCAGACAGACACCTGAGCTACTCCTACAACTTGCTTGAATCCATGGATGTTTGTGAGGTTCACTTTTATCTGTGAAAGTTCACACCTTTAATGTTAAGTTGGAGACTTACTGCATATGCATATGTATTTAATAATTTGTCATTATTAAAACTGCCTTGAAAAACTCAATTCAAAGCACCATTCACCTTGAATTCAGAGCAAGAGAGTAAACTTATTCCTGTCCAGGTGTTGCTTAAAACAATTCTCTATGAAAGTCAATTTTTCACATTTGCTCATTTTCCCCTTTCCTTTCACTAGAATTTCCCCTTTCAGCCACTTCAAAACTCTCACACTTGAAATGTAAAAACTAGAAGACTAACTAAAAGTCAACTCCTCACAATGATTTTTAAAATTCCTTGTTATCTATTCAGTATCACTTTGTAAAAACCATATAGACACTCGTCTTTGTTGAATGTTCCAAGAATTAGGGTGACCTATTTTTCAGAATACACTGATCAGTCACAATTTTACTTTTTCCTGAAACTTATCCCCAACTCCATGCAGTATTAATTAACAGGCCCCCACTTTTCCTTCTTTCCCTTTCCTTCTGTCCTTGAGGATGTTCACATAATGCAAGTTAGTCCAGAACAAAGAATACACTTCTGATTGAAAAAAATGGAGAAATAAGCAAGACTTTCTATTTAGGAAAAAAATTTTAGCACTATAAAAGAACTAGAAGATTTTGATTTTTGTTTCAAATGTCATTTAACCCAAGAAGCCTCATTCTCCAATGTAAGAAAAGCATTCATCACTGAGGAGCAGGGCAGGTGATGCAGTACTCAGAAGCAACAGCTGCTTTGGTCCAGTTGCTGCACCACTGAATGGATTAGGAGAAGTAAATCACTAAACACCTATGGTTGCATGTGACAGTTAAATGCACATCCAAGAAGGCCTATTTCTCTCTTCCTGTCTCTATTACGTTGGCCCTTGTGTGTATAATTTCAGAGTGTCCATCTAACCTGTGGCCTTTCTCATCTTGGTCATGACCTTTGATTATTGTCTTATCTGGATTAATTATCTGGTCAGCCTGTCACTCTGTCATCAGACACAGAATCTTCCTCCTCTCTCAATACAAGAGCTCCTTCTAATTCAAATCTGCACATGTGCTAGACCAGTTCATATAAATGTTCCTTCAAAATACTGCCTCCTTTCTTTCAATATGTGGCTAACACTCCCAGGGCTTTATACAGAAGATATTTCAAGAAAAACCAGCTCTCTGGAAGCTGAAGCACCAAGACTGTAAAGTCCCTTAGCTATCCCAGGCTTCTTCCATCAATTCCCATGACCTCACAGAAAGCAGCAATTCTGAATCCTGAATACAAAACCAAATGAACAGGGGAGCATTTTACAACCTCATTGCCCCTTACACCACGGGAAGTACCTGGGACTTGACAACCTGCTGGGCAAAGGAACCTAGTGTCTAACTCATCCCCAACCAAATTAAATCCACTCTTAACAAAAGGGAAACACTTTTCCTACAAGCTCCTAATTTATGATTTGTTCTGTTATGCAATTACAGGTTTTCCTGTTTTGTTTTAAAGTACAAAATCAATACTGACACATTTTGTAAATTTCTAAATTGTGCTTGATGCTGTCATTCTTGCTAATTGTACTACTGTAGCTAGAATGTCATATATGGTGTAATCATTTTTCTCCCTTGGGTAGCAATATTGGAAGGCCATGCGGTTATAATCTCACCACAGTCCTACAACTAAAGACTGAGGACAGAGCCAAATGGAAACTAACATTCCACTCTCAGGTGACTGAGAAAGCAGGATCTTCAGACAGACACAAACCAAGACTCTCTGAAACACAACAGACATTCTGGAAAGTGTAAGGACCCAGGTTTAATCCCTGGTACTGCATGCCATTTAGGTCCTGCACCAAGCTGACTACTGAAACCAGGCATAGTGGTGCACAACTATAATCCCAGTGCTGGGAGGCTGAAACAGGCAGACACTGAGTCTGAGCTGTATAGTGAGACTCTGTACTAAATGCATAAATTAAAACTTGAAAAATATAATAAATCACTGAGGTATGATGTTTTCAGTTCATTTATAAAAAGTGTCTAGGGGACAAATACCTGGATTGAATGAGATTTCCAATACTAGTTTTTGAGGAATATCCACACTGATTTTCATAGTGCTTGTACCAGTACACACTCCCACTAACAGTGTAAAAGTATTCCTTTTTCTCCACAGAGCCTCTAGCATTTCTTATTGGTTAAATTTTTGATGATAGCCATTCTTTCTGGGGTAAGATGGAATCTCAGTATCATTTGTATCTCTTCAATGACCACTGATATTGAGCATTTTTTCATATATTTATTTGCCATTTGTGTTTCTTCATCTGAGAAGTTTGTACTCATTTCAGATGTTCATTTATGGATTAGGTCTTTGAATTTGGGAACACAATTTTTTTTCTAATTCTTTATATGCTCTAGATAAAAGTAGTTTCTCTGATGTTGGCTGTAAGTTTTTTCCAGTTTCTTGATTTATTTACTCTTTTGATGATTTCTTTGGACATGCAAAAACTTTTCAAAAAGATAAGAAAACAGCTATTAGTTCTTTGAAGTATTTTCTGTGCAATTTGGTTTTTATTCATGAACTCAATACCTACCCCTAAGCCTTTAAGATTTCTACCTATTTTCCCCTCTAGAAGATATAGTGTGAAATAGAAAATGTTAATATGAAGGTGAAAAATGCAATCTCAGATCTCCAATCCACCCAGGACAAGTTCAGAAAATATCAGCATAAAAGAAATTGTAAGCCATACACCTAAAATTTCTGAAATGATAGCAACTGAAATAAAGAAACAATTCCATGAAGCTATAACGAAAATCATGTCAGGAATAGTCTCTCAGGTTAAAAAAAGAAATGATAAACATAAAGAAACAATTTCTGAACATATCTAAAGAAAATATAAATAAAAATATAGGAGCAGGAAAAAGTGATGGAAACCTTGAATTAACAATATAGGAAAGTATTCAAATGCATGAAATAGATGGAAAGAGATATCCAGAAAATTAAAAATTCCAATGCAACCTGGAAAAACCACTTGAACAGAACTGAAGATAGACTTTCAGACCTTGAAGATATCATTGCAGCTAGTGAAAATGAAAGGAAAGAGCTCTTAAAAGTAGTAAGGATAAAAATAACACATCTTTTTCATCCATTCCTCATGTTTGTTTTTTAAAAAAAGATAATAAATGAACACAAGAGACAAGAAAAAAATCTCATAGGACTGTCCTGCTACAATGCTGTATATGGTTAGATTTCTAAATTTCTATGTAAAAATATGTAATTGTTTGTTCCTATTTTTTAATTTTTTTATTTTTTTGTTTTTTTTCTTCACATTCTGTAGAAATTTAAAGTTTAACATATCAATTCTTGACGGAAAACACCTGTTCCATGCTATGTCTAAGATGTTTGATATTCAGATAGATAGTGAGGTTAAGTTCAACTGTCTATTTTATAGGGTAATAATATCATTAAACTTCTCTTCTGGAGGATTAACAACCTAAGCTTGCAGACCAAAAATTAGAGAAAAAGAAGGGCTGCAAGGACAGTCAACATTTTGGCCCTAGCCTTTCAAGGTCACTGAAGACTCAAGACATAAGAGAACCTGTACTGTACCATCCTGTAATTCAGTGAGGTTCCAAATTTTCTAATCAAGGAGACTATGGGGCTATAGATGAAAGTAATTGATGACGTAGAGTGTGCCTACAGAGAGTCGCATGGAGAGAAAACATTCTCTCAGGCTTTCACAGTAAGAAAATTGGTCATCCACATGGCTGACACTGACAAAGGATCTACAAACTACGGTACAGGGTTTCAGAGTAAATCTTCAAGGGATTTGACTGACTTTGTCAGCTACAAAAGTTACATTTCTTGTTATATAGGTCTTGCTTTATCTTGGTCTTAACCATCCAGCAGAAAAATATAAAAACAAGGTATAAAAAGTAAAACCATATTAATATGCTGAGCTGTGAAAGGCTTAAGTCAATAACTTCTGACATTGCCAACCTTATGGATAACCCACTACTATTATGGACTACTGGACTATATTGGAATATTCTGGTAAATTCATGCACCTACAATATTTATACAACAATGGAATACCCTTCTCTGACAAAACTAAACAAAGAAAGAGAATATAAATGAAGGACCATTTTGTATTTGTATATACAAAATAGTAAGGATATATATATATATATATATATACAGCTACTTTCTCTTAATTCAATGAGAAGAAAATTTGTACTAATAGTGTTTGAACAGGATATCATGTCTGCATCTTGTACTATGAATAACCACTATGAAGACAACAATATGCAATGTAGTAATTATTGAAACTGTCCTACTAATTGGTTTTGAAACTCTCTCATTGCTATTTGTTTCTCAATAAAATTAATGAAGGAAAAAGAAGTAATAAGGAACCAGGAAATAACAATGCAGGCTGACTCAAAGAAGAACAATATAAGGCCACTATGTGTCAACAATAGAGCAGGCTTCCACACCTATGACATAAAAGGACTATTTTCAGAAGTAGAAACACAAAATTTCCCCTAGCATAGGGAAAGAATCTGGCATACAGATAAGTGAGTCATGTGCAACTCCACTTAGCCTTGACCAAAATAAATCTATGCTCAGACATATAATAACCAAGATACCAGAAATTCAAGACAAGAACCTACTGTAAAAGGCTTTAGAGACAATAAACAGATTAACTCTAAAGGAAAGCCCATCTGAATCATGGAAGATTTCTCAACATGAATCACAAAGTCAAGGAGAGCTTGAAGTAAAGTATTGCAAGTCCTGAAAGAAAACAACTTTGAACCCAGATTGTTGTATCCTGAAAATTATCACTCACAATTAATGGAGAAATAAAATACTTCCACAACAAAGAACAACTGAAGAAATTCAAATCACCAAACCAACCCTACAAAAATCACTCAAATATATCCTAGGAAGAAGTAAAAATGACCACAATTCCAAGAACAACAATAAAAAGAAATCACCAAACAAGGACAGCAATTAAACATGGGAAAATTAGGGAGCCAACAGCAAGAAAGTAATATGACAAAGATAAGCCAAAAAATAGCAATTACAACCATCAATGTACATGGCCTCAACCCAGCAATTAAAAGAAATGCACTGGCACAGTGGATCAAGAAACAGAACCCAACAAAATGCTATATACAAGAAACACATTTAATGCAAAAGGAAAGTCATACACTGAAAATCAAAGGATGGAAAGAAATATTCCACATGGCAGAGTCCCAGAAATCTTCAGGGATAGCTATTCTGTTCACAGACAATGTGAACTTCAAACCAAGAATGATCAAATGAGGTAAAGAAGATTACTATATACTTGTTAGGGGAAATTGAAAAGAAGAAGTCATAACAATCATAATTATGTATGCTGCAAAAATGGCAGCATCCAACTATATAAGGCAAATAAGAGACATAAAAAATCAAATAACCAATAGCACAATTATAACAGGGGAAATTAACACCCCATTTAAACAGAGAGATAGATCTACTAGACAAAAAAATCAGCAAAGAAATAACAGAACTAAACCAAACTTGTGAATAAATTGACTTAATAGACCATTACAGATTGCTCTACTCAACCACATCAGAATACACATTCTTCTCAGGTACTCACAGGACATTCTCTAAAATAGACCATGCACTAGCCCCTAGAACATGCTTAAGTAACGGCAAAAGAATTATAATTATCTCATGTGTACTGTCTGACCATAGTGCAATCAAATTGGAAATCAATGGGGAAAGAAATCACAAAAGCTCAATAAACACATGGAAATTAAATAACACCTTTCTGAACAACCAATGTATCATAGATGAAATTAAATAATATTTACAGTGAAACACAAATGCAAATACAAATTACTGAAATCAGTGGAGTGCAATGAAATCAGGTCTCAGAGAAAAATTTATACTGGTGGACTCTCACATCAGGAAAACAGAATGAAAATAAATAAACAGCCTAATGTTACACTTTAACATTCTAGAATAGAAGAGCAAGTGAGGTCCAAAGCAGGGAAATTATAAAGATTAAAGCAGAAATTAGCACAACTGAGATAAAGAAAACAGCAAAGTAATTAAAAGAATGAAAGAGTTAGTTCTTGAAAAAATAAATACAATTGATAAATGCATAGGCAACCTTATAAAAATATTTTTAATAATTTTGTTTCAAAACCGATTAGTAGGACAGTTTCAATAATTAATACATTGCATATTGTTGTTTTAGTGGTTATTCATTGTCAAGATGCAGACATGATATCCTGTCCACAAACACTATTAGAACAAATCTTTTTATTCATTGAATTAAGGGAAACTAGCTGTATATCTATCCTTACTATTTTGAATATACAGATACAAAATGGTCATTCATTTGTATTCCCTTTTTTGTTTAGTCTTGTCAGAGAAGGGTATTCCATTGCTGTATAAATATTGTAGGTGCGTGAATTCAGCAGAATATTCCAATATAGTCCAGTAGTCCATAATAGTAGTGAGTTATCCACAGGACTGGCAATGTCAGAAATTGTTGACTTGAGCCTTTTACAGCTCAGTATATCAATATGGCTTTACTTTTTATACTTCATTTTTATACTTTTCTGCTGGATGGTTAAGACCAAAATAAAGCAAGACCTATATAACAAGAAAGGTAACTTTTGCAGCTGACAAAGTCAGTCAAATCCCCTGAGGATTTATCCTGAAACCGTGTACCGCACTTTGTAGATCCTTTCTCAGTGTCAGCCATGTGGATGATTCACAGCCATTATTTAACCAATTTTCTCTCTGTAAAAGCCTGAAAGAATGTTTTCTCTCCATGTGACTCTACTTAGGCACACTCTACATCATCAATCACTTTCCTCTGTGGCCCATTAATCTCCTTGATCAGAAAATTTGGAACCTCACTGAATTACAGAATGGTACAGTACACGTTCTCTTATGTCCTGAGTCTTCAGTGACCTTGAAAGGCTAGGGTCAAAGTATTGGTTGTCCTTGCAGCCCTTCTTTTTCTCTAATTTTTGGTCTGCAAGCTTAGGTTGTTAACCTTCCAGAAGAGAAGCTGTCTGAATCAAAAAAAAAAAAATTTAACTCTCAAATTCCTAAAATAAGGAATGAAAAGGGTTAAATGACTACAGATCCTATGGAAATTAAGAAAATCATCACAACTACTTTAAAAATATTTATTCTAATTGGATAGAAAACACAAGAAATGGACAGATTCCTAGATGAATATGAATCACCAAAACTGAATCAAGAAGATATAAAAATTATGAATAAGACAATATCAGTTAATGAAATTAAAAACTAACCAACAAAGCAAAGCCCAGGTTCTTATGGATTCACAGTTGGAGTCCATGAGAAATCTAGAGAAGATTTAATGGTAATACTTCTGGAAGTAAGTATTATCCTGATACCAAAACCAGAGAATGACCCATCCAAAAAAGAGAACTACAGGCCAATCTCCCTAATGAACACAGATGCAACAATCTTCAATAAAATACTAGCAAACAGGATGCAACACATCATCAAGAAGAGTATACACCAGAACCAAGTTGTATACATACCAGTGATGCAGAGATGGTTCATCACACACAAATCAATAAATATAATACACCATATCAACATAGCCAAAAATAAAAACCACATGATCATCTCAATTGATTCAGAAAAAGCTTTGACAAAGTCCAACTTTCATGATCAAAAACCCTACAGAAAATTATAATAGATGATCTTTACTTGAATCTGATAAAAGACATCTATGACAAACCAACAGCCAACATCTTACTCAATGGACAAAAACTGAAAGCTTTCACTCTAAAATCAGGAACAAGGCAAGGATGTCCATTATCACCACTCCTTTTCTACATGATACTCTACATGGAAGACCCCAAAAACTCCACCAAACAAATTCAGTAACATAACAGGATATAAAGTCGTCACTCAGAAATCAATGACATTCCTGTACACAAATAACAAAATCACTGAAAGAGAAATCAGGGAAACAATATATCCAAAAAAGAAAAGAAATACTTAAGAATCAATCTAACCAAGGAAGTAAAGATCTATACATTGAAAAATACATTACTCTGAAAAAAAGAAATCAAAGAGCATTTCAGAAAATGGAAAGATATTCCTAGCTCATGGATAGGAAGAATCAGCATTGTGAAAATGTCCATACTTCCAAAATTTTTATCAGATTTAATGCAATCCTAATCAAAATACCATTAACATACCTCACAGATCTAGAGAAATCATTTCTAAAAGTCATTTGAAATCCCAAAAATATCTAGAATAGTAAGGGCAATCCTAGAAAACAAAGGCAAGACAAAACGCACCACATTTCCTGACTTAAAGTTGTACCACAAAACTACTGTGATGTCAGCATGGTACTGGCACACACAAACAACAACAACAAAAAATCCAGACCTGAAGATCAATAAAACAGATTAGAAGATATAGACACAACTACAAACACACTCAGCCACCTTATCTTTGACAAAAGGACAAATCATGTTCACTGCAAGAAAATAGCCTCTTTAATAAATGGTGCTTCAAAAAGTGGCTTTCCACATGTTGAAAACTCAAACAAGACACATGTCTATCATCATGCATTAAACTGGTATTCATTTGGAACCCATCTTTGAAATCAAATTCAAAGATCTAAAAATTGAAACAGAAACACTAAATCTATTGGAAGAGAAAATATGTAGAAATCTTGAAGACATAGGTGTAGGCAGAGAACTTATGTACAACAACCAAACTGCACAGGAAATACTTCAAAGAATCAGCAACTAGGACTTCATTTTATTAAAAAGTTTTTGCACATGGGGACCTGGGAGATGGCTCAGTGGGGGCCAGGAAGATGGCTCTGTTGAATAAACGCATGCCTGGCAAGCCCAAGTGCCTGAGTTCAATCCCCAGTTCCCGCCAAAAAAAAAAAAAGAAAGAAAGAAAGAAAGAAAGAAAGAAAGAAAGAAAGAAAGAAAGAAAAGAAAAATAAATCATCAACAGAGTGAAAACAAAACCCAACAATTGGGAAAAAATTTTAGTCAACTGTCCCTCAGAAAAAGTACTTCCATCTAGATTACATAAAGAATAAAAAAATCAACCTCCCAAAATTCAAAGACCTAATCCAAAAATGAGCATCTGAGATGAATACACACTTCTTAGTTATTTGATAAAAGCAAATTAGAACAACACTGAGATTCCATCTCACCCCAGAATGAATGACTATCATCAACAAATCAACCAACAGGGGCCAGGAAGATGGCTCAGTAGAATAAGCACTTTCCTGGGAAGCACAAGGGCCTGAGCTCAATCCCTTGTTCAAAAAAAAAAAAAATCAACCAATAACAAACACTGAAGGGGCTGTGGAGGAAAAAGGAACTCTTCTCCATTGCTGGTGCAAGTGTAGACTGGTGCAACCACTGTGGAAATTCCTCAAAACACTAGGATCCTACGTCCCATTTGACCCAGCTATTCCCCTTCCAAGTATTTTCCCAGAAGAAATGAAAACATCATATCACAGCAATATATGTGTACCCATGTTGATAGCAGCAGAATTTGTCATAGCTAAATCTTAAAAACAACCCAAATGTCCATCAACTGATTAATAGAGAAAAAATATGTGGTATTTTTATACAATGGAGTACTACTAGTTATAAAGAAAGATAAACTTGAGGATTTTATAGGTAGATAGACACAACTAGAAACCATAATCATTAGTGAAATAAATTATAATCATGTATGTAAACATTGTATTGTCTCCCTAGTGTAAGAAATTGAAAGAATAAGTAAGATCCTAAAGATACAATAGATATAGTGAAAGAGAAAAAAAACTGCGCAAAAGGAAAGATCAACTGGGGGTGGGGAAAGATATGTATATATACACAAGATAGCCAAGATCATTTTTATACTAATTTCTATTAGTTCACCAAAAGTAACGGTTAGTTCTTATATTATTTGATCAGTTTTTCACATCTGTATCTGCTAATCTGAGCAATTACTCAAGATAACAATATGGAATATAGTATCAATTGTTAATTTCCTATCATCTTGTTTTGAAATTCTATATCATTTTTATTATTTTGCTTTCATCTCTTTAAAATAAAAAAATACCTAATTGCCCAGATCACATTCAAGATATGTTCCATCAGCATCTCCAGAAGTGGATCTTGGCATTTACTTGTACGTTGGCATTTAAGGTCCACCCCCTTGTGTTGCCAATCAGGTGGGTAACACTGTTTGTAAAGGTGAGAGGTTGCTGACATCATCCCTGTTTGCCATTATTCTTAAGGTGGAACATGCACAGACTTGAAGTCAGACATCATGACTAACTGCTGCATACCCATACAATCTCAGGCAATGTTACTAGGTCCCTTTAAGCCTTAGTTAACTGATCTGTAAAGTGAAAATATATTGACATTCTCTGGCTTGTAGAGATTTATGAGCTAACTAATAATGTAAGGCATCCAGGCCTAGTGTCACACACCTATCATCCCAGGGACAGGAAGATCTCAAGCTCAGATAGGGTAAGTGATGACAGTAAGACCCTGTCTCAAAAACATAATAATTTTAACAGGCAAAGATGTGGCTTAGTGTGGAGGCTCTGGGTTCAATCCCCAGTACTGCAAGACCATGAATTCTATAAATCACCCAACTCTTATTCATGCATACGTCATGATTTATCATCAAGGGAAATTGAGGAGGAGGTGCATTCTGACTCCAGTCTCTGCACAGGGGTCAGTGACAGAATACACTTCATAAACCTCACCTCCTATCTCCTGGTCCAGCGATTCCCCAGTTTCATATTTCTGTCTAAGATATATTTGCCTTCTTGCCACTGTTCTGAGACTACAGAAGATTTATGGAATGAGTGCAATTGAACTTAGCCCCATAGTTCTTTACCATAAAAAATAGTATGCTATAAATCTACTTTCTTAATACAACACTTAAAGAGTTCATTTTTTGTGTATTTGAAGACTGGAGCAATTTTAAAAGGTTTCAATTAACTCCAGGAGATTTCTCATCAGAACATTTCTACCACAAAGGACTTCCCTTCTCCCCACAGTGACCTCCAGATACAGAGCCACTGAACTGCAGGGGGAGCCTTGATGAACTTCCAGTCAACCTGCTGAACGTTTCCAACCCAGTACCAGAGGCCAGTGAACCCTGACCTTGTCCTGCTGCTCTGCTGGACTTCAGAACAAAACAGCAGTCAATGAACTGAATAAGCTAGTAAGTGCAATCAGTCAGGGAACTCTACTGGGGAGAAACAAAATCACTCTGGGATTAGCAAAGTATTAGTTACTAGCAAATAAGTATAGTTGGTTGTCTTAGAAGAAAGTCTGCATTTAGAGATTTAAGGGGATGGGTACTTCCATAGCATTAATCACTGATAAGAAAAGATATGGTATTTTTACACAATGGAGAATTATTCAGCTATAGAAAAGATATATTCTAGGCTTTTGTAGATAAATGAATGCAGCTAAAGAGTGTATTAGTAAGTGAAATAAATCAGGTCCACATGTGCAAACATCCAATTATCTTGCCAGTGTGAGAACCTGAAAGAGTAATTAACATCTAAAAGGTATAATAGATACTGTAGTGGATTTCTAATTGGTGGTCAACTTATTACACCTAGATTAATTAAACTAGTACGGTGTTGGATATGGGTGGCCCACCTGGGGATTGTTGTCAGCAGCATAAAGGCAGAACAGAGAAGCTGCTAGAACACTGTTAGGGATGTTGTTTGGAGAAGCTGGAAGCTGCTAGTGCTCTTGGGCTATTCTTCTGGAAGACGTGTCATGCTGGCTTTCCTTATGAACTTTATAGGAGCTCTGGTCCTCAACTTGAGCATTGCTTCCTGGCTCCGGAGGGGAAGATGGTGCACTGCTCAGCCTCATGGAGAAGCTTGTCACATTAGCTTTCCTGATTGAGAACTCAGCTTTCCTCATCACCGGAGGAGCTCAGGACCTCACTGTTGCTGAGGGGGGTGTGGTACTTTTGGGGGAGCTCTGGTGCTTACCTTGAGTGGTGCTTCCTAGCTCCAGTTCAAATCCCTCAGCTTGCTGGCACAGATTCTTTATCCCACTGGCATAGACTTCCTAGCTTCTACCAGTGACCTTTGGGCCAGATCTGAGAAGCAGACCTACATGAGCCTTTGTTGTGGGCTCTAGGCCTCCCCTTGGTCTTGTGGGAGGCATTGATATGAGCTCTAGGTTTTTAGCTGGACTCATGCAGGATATTAGGATCTAGGCACTCAGCTGGAGTCTTTAGTGTTTACGTGTGCAGACAGATTTCCTACATGTCTTCTATGTCATTCTTGGGTGAATCATTATAAAATATCATTATAAAATGTGTCCTGTACTATATCGTTCTCCTTGCAAAAGAACCCCAAACCACAACAGATACTGTAAAAGGAAAATAATTTGTTCAGTGGGAAGGAAAAGGATGGGATGAGGAAAAGAACAAAATGGAAGAAGGGCAAAAGTTATATTTAGGTACATAGGCAGAATAATTTGGATAATGATACTGTCAGTTTCTGCTGGTCTTTTGCAAGGAGCAGTTAGTGGTTAAAATTTTTTTCTTTTTATTCTTTTTTTTTCTTTTGAATATCTTACAACTTTTTTGTTATTGTTTTGTTTTGCTTTTTCTTTAAAAAAATCTTGCACATTTATATCTGGTAACCTGAGCAACTAATTTGAAGATAGCATTGTGTAATAGAGAATGATTATTGAATTCCTACCACTTTGTTTAGTGAACTTTTCTATCATTTCTAATGCTGTTTTTTACCATCACTGTTTTGTATTCTTTAAAAAATAAAAATGAAAGGATAAAAATTTTAAAAATTAACACTGGGTTAAATTGTGTTTAGAATACTATGACTCTAAATCAAATCATTGCCTATGTCTCTAATATCCAATAAACAAACATCTCAATAAAGACTCCACTTAGGACACATTGCCCAATCATTAGATCAACTTTCCTCATTATCAGACATGACAAGAACATTCAGAATTCCAAAGGTCCCCTTAGCTGCTCAACAACATCTATACAACTCTTTGTAGCATACCCTTTAGGTATCATGACCAGAAAAGAAACTAGCCAAGACAAAGACAGATGTACAGGCTAAGAAGTATTCTAATACTCCATTGGTGTGAGAAAGCATTGTTCTTGTGCAAAAACAAACACAATGCTTATTCTCCCTTCTTTTATGAAGAGTGATGTGAGGGATGTTTGTCTTAGAACCAAATCTCCTTGTCACCTTAAGGAGATTTACCTGGGAAAAAAGAACACCACACTGAGATCTCAAAGGGAAAATTCACGAAGAACATGTGACTTTGGATATGTCGTAAAGCCACTGAAATCTCCTACCTCATCCCATCTCTCTGATACTATCTGAGAAATCGACATTAGTCTCTTATTGTTGTTGTAATAAGTTTCCATAGGCCAGGAAGATAGCTCAGTGGCTTAAGTACCTGCCTTGGCAAGCACAATGTCCTGAGTTCAATCCCTAGAACAACAACAAAAAAAGTTACCACAAACTCAGTGACTTAAAACTATAAGATTGTTATTTTACATTTCTGAAGGACACCTGTCCTAGAAGTCAGTGTAACATAACTGTGTTTCTTCTGCTTCCGGCAGCTCTAGAGAACAATATTTCTTTTCTCTGCTTCTAAAAGAAATCTGCACTCCCTGGCTCAAGACCCTTTCTCTTATCTCCAGGTGCTATGTAGAGTTCTCAAGTCTGTCTTTCTTTCTTTGTCCTCTCTTCTCCTCTTCTCTTCTCTTCTCTACCTTCCCCACTCTTCTGTCCATAACTATATTGCCATCTCTGACTCTAACTCTCTTGGCCCCCACTTTTACTTACAAAGGCACTCATAATAACCCCAGGCTAACCTAGATAATTGAAATAATCTATCTCATGATCCTGTCTATCTCAGATCAGATGTGCAAAATTCTCAGGCTCTTGCAGACATGGAGGCAGGGCAAATTTCTGCAGACTCTATTATAACAAAGAGCAAATGATTTGACATTATCCTGAGGTGAAAAATATAATTCTATGCTGTCCCTTTCATGTGAATGAAATTTGCTTCTATTTTTCCTATTGCATTTCAAAAAAAAAAGCATTTACCAAATCCATGGATGCCCACTATACATCTAAAGTCACCTTACTCTGTTCTAGTAAAGATACATTATCTTCTTTTCTGTCATCTGTAGCCTCCCCCCAAGACTCATCTACTTTCTGTAGGTCCCATAGTGAGTAATAGAATTGAGTTCTAATGGGGGACCACCAGCTCTGTATCCTTCATAGTCTTGAAAGAAGCTCAGTCTCCTGTCCTTTTATGATATACCCTGTCCTAGGACTGAGAGATGGTTTCAGAAGCTGCTACATGAATTTTATCACCATGGATAGCTCTTACTCCATAGGCCAAGAACTTAAGGAGGATGCAATTAAAGGAAATGAAGAAAGGAAGGAATAGGTAGTATTAACTTTCTCCTTGAAAAGAAAATAAAAATACAGTGCCTTGTGAGAAATAGTTATTTACCAAAATGCCCATCACCTGAGGAATGGATGAAAAAGATGTGGTATTTGTATACAATGGAGTTTTACTCCACCATAAAGAAAAATAAACTAGAAGACTTCACATATAAGTGGATATAACTTGAAGATATACTCATAAGTGAAATAAGCCAGACTCACATGTGTAAATATTGTATTGTCTCCCTAGTATAAGAACTCAAAAGAAGAAACAAAAATTGAAAGGTATAGCACAGTTAAATGGAAAGCGAGAATTTAAGGATTAAACAATGAAGAGAGAGAAAGAAGAAAAGTTACCAAATATGGCAGGGACAAAAGCATACATTTAGGCCCTGCCAAATAGTTCAGAGAATTAAAGCGCCTGCAAGCAGACACAGGTGCCAGAGGTTCAATCCCCTGGCCTACCATACTGGTCCTGCCCCCGGGATGTGATGAGAAATCAATTGAGACTGGGAGTGGTGGTGTGTACCTGTAATCCCAGCTCTTGGGAGGCTTTAAACAGGCAGATCACTTTAAATCTAATCTAGTAGTGAGATCCTGAACACCCTGTAGGCCCTTCCCTCAAAATAAAAAAAAAAAAAAAAAAAAGAAAGAAAGAAAGAAAGAAAGAAAGAAAGAAAGAAAGAAAGCAAGCAAGCAAGCACACATTTATGTAAATAAAATGGTTAAGTCAATGGTCCCAAGAATCTCCATCAGATTTTTGAAAATAGCAGTTAATGGGTATAAATTCTCACCCTGACCAACTCTATATGCTGATATCTGTGAACTAAGCAACTACACTGAAGATAGCAATGTGTAACACTAAAGCGATGCTTGAAATACCTATCATTTTAATCTCTAAATGCATACTGCTTTTAACATCATATCAATTATTGCTATACTCTCTTTAAAGTAAATGTTTGTAAAAAAAAAAAAAGGTAATAAATGAAACATGAGACAAGGAAAAAAATGTCATGGGATTGTCATGCTACAATGTTATATAGGGTTGGATTTCTAAATTTCTTTATAAAAATGTGTAATTTTTTCACATTCTATAGGGATGCAAAGTTTAGAACATCCATGGTTGTTGAAAAATACCAGTTCCATGTTATATCTAAGGCATTTAACATTCAGACAGACAGTGATGTTAACCTCAACTGCCTCTGTCACAGGGTAATATCATTAAGCTTCTCTTCTGGATGGTTAGCAACTAAAGTTTGCAGACCAAAAATTAGAGAAAAAGAGGGGCTACAAGGACAGTCAATTTTGGCCCTAGCCCTTCAAGGTCAGGGAAGACTCAGGACATAAGATAACCTGTACTGTACCATCCTGTAACTCTGTGATGTCCCAAATTTCTTGTTCAAGGAGATTATAGGACCACAGAGGAAAGTGATCAACAATGTAGAGGGTGCCTAAGGAGGGTCACCTGGGGAGAAAACATACTCGCAGGCTTTTACAGACAGCACGTTGGTCAAGCAATGGCCGTGACTCATCCACATGACTGACACTGACAAAAAATCTACAAGCTGCTGTATATGATTTCAGGGTAAATCCTGAGGGGATTTGACCTACCTTGTCAGATACAAAGTTACATTTTTAGTTATATAGGTCTTGCTTTAACTTGGTCTTAGCCATCAGCAGAAAAGTATAACCACGAGGTATAAAAAGTAAAGCCATATTAATATGCTGACTGTAAAAGGCGCAGGTCAACAACTTCTCACATTGCCAGGTCTGCTGAGAACCCACTACTGTTATGCACTATTGGACAGTATTGTGTTATTTTGCTGAATCCAAGTGCCTACAATATTTGAACTGGCATCAAGTATAAAAAGGTCCTTTAAAGACTTCTTCAAATACAGCTTCTCTAACAGTAATGCAACACCCATCTCTGATGAAACAAAACAGAACAGGGGGATATAAATGAAGGATCATTTTAGAGTGATATATATATACATATATATATTAGGATAGATATATATATTAGGATATAGATAGATAGATAGATAGATAGATAGATAAGGATTGATATATAGCTACTTTCTCTTAGTTCAATGAGAAGAAAGATTTGTACTAATAGTGTTTAGACAAGATATCATGTCTGCATCTTGTACTCTGAATAACTACTACAAAGACAACAATACACAATGTATTATTTTAACTGTCCTACTAACCTGTTTTGAAACTGTCTCACTGTTATTTCTTTCTCATTAAAATTAATAAAATAATTTAAAAATAAAAGAAAAAAGAAAAGAATGTTGATTACAGAACATATGGAAATCTTTTATGAAAAAATATCTCAGTACAGCAATTAACCACTAAGAAGAATATATGCAGTGTATTATTTGTTGAAACTGTACTTTCGATTTGATTTGAAACTGTCTCACTGCTATATGTTTATCAATAAAACTTTGAAAAGAAAAAATATCTCAGTCTTTTTGTAATAGCAGATGGGACTGGACATGCTAAAAAAATAGAATAGAAATAATGTAATGCAAAATATACATTGGGGTAAATTTAAACTTCATCATAAGAAAACCATAGCTATTTGATCATATATATGCATGAGAAAAAGAGGGGGAATCTAGTCACAAAATGATAAAAAGTCACCTAAATCTTCCTAAACCTTTATTTACCATGTTTTAGTATATTTTTGTTATCCAAATTAAATAATCACTGAGATTTTTATTGTCAATGGTGCAGCAAGAACCTTGACCTTTCCTGTTTGTGAATAATAGCACCCTTCTGTCTATTTCCTGTGTATGTAATGAGAGTTGTTTAGAAATGAAAAGAAGGAAGACAATTATCGAGTGATTTTCAATCTTTTAGAAAATATATTCTTGGGTACCAATTAAGTTTGAGAAGAATCCAAGAAATGAGGGTATACCTAGAAGTACCCAAATGAGTGGGCTAAGACCCACACAGAGCCCACTCTGTCCCCCATAGTGTAACAACAGTTCCACATTGACCAGAAGATCAAAGTCGGTTACCTTGTATGAGGAGGATTCTCTTCTTTGCTGCTCATCTCTGAACAGTTTGCAATTCCCTGACTAACAGCCATGGCTCATGACTCAGCAGAACCCTCACAGTGTCCTCTGGAAACAAAGCACTCTGGGGATAAGAGACATAGGGGCATGAAATAGGCAGTGATGCATGTCGCTGGTTGCCACAATCCACCCCTTGTCCTGCATACAACCCCTTCCCTGAAGACTCAAGTTGAGAGGACAGCTCCCCTGTCCTCCCCATGTACTTCTCTCCCTGAAGGCATGCACAGGAGGGAGCTTCAGGGATGAACTGCAGCCTCCTCACCTCAGTGGTTCTCAAGTCACAGATCTTTCCCTCTTCCTCCTCCACTGTATGTTCTAGGGTCCCTGGCTCTCAACCCTCACCTTTCCTGGTCTTGGACTCTTACCTAGCAGTGTGATCCCAACTCTCAGCGCAGGCTTACTGTGCTTGTTTATTCAGTGTCATGAACAAGGACAGAGTGAGCAGCCCTCATCCATGCCACAGTTTCCTGATCACTGCTCTTGGATGCCATGCCCAATCCCATGTAGCAGCACATATTTTTGCACCATTGCTTAGTAGTTGTTTTCTGCCTGGTGACAGGAGTCACTTTTGCATTGCAATCACTTTGAGTCTTCTACTTAAGTCCCACTGTGTCTTGCATACAGCAGACGTTGAACAAATGGTTTGAGGTTGGATAGCAAACCTACATTTTATTTTGGCTATTTTATTTTATGGTATTCTATTTTAACAACAAAAAAGGTTTAATTGTAACATATTGACCACTATTAAGACACAATTTGCAGAAGCATTCCATGCCAGAGGATTGGCTCCATCTCATGCCAAGAATTCCTGGGGCCTAGGCAGACCCCAGGCCAACAGCCTGCCCCAGAAAGAACTGGGCCAGGCCAAGAGCTTTCTGCAGCCCTGCTCAACACTCACCACCCTTCTGCTGTCTCTTCCCATCCCAAAAGTCCCAGAATAACAGGGGAAAGGGAAGAGGACTCACCTTGGTGGCCTGTTCTGCATAGTGGCTGTCCCAGCACCAGCATTATTTCACCCAAGCCTTCAAATGTGCACAGAGGGAAATCCTTTCTCTTGGCACAGTGAACTGGAAATGTCAGCAGGGAGCTGCTCAAAGCCACACACTGGTTAGGAATGGAGTCTGGGCCATCCTGAAGTGGGCTCAGAGCTCAATGCCCAGGGCTGCCTCCACTGTGCCCCCCAGGGAATCCCTGTGCCCCTGGCTCCTGAGGAAAGCAACATCATCTGTACTTCGGGGAAGCAGTGCCACATGGCAAGGATCTGGTCAGCACAGACTTGGTTCTTCAAGCATCCTGGGCTCTGAAGAGCCTTAGGGAATCCTAGAAGCTGCTACTTTGAGAAAGGAGAAGAGACAAAGAAGAAACCACACAGTGATGAGTGTGCACCCCCACCCCTCCTGGAGAAGGGAGTCTGACCAGGTCAGCCAGCAGCCAGCTTCCAGAAGGCAGCCTCAGTCTAGAGAGAAGCTTCTGCCCAGCAGAGTGTGCAGGAACAGTCTGTGGGGCTGTCTTATGATCTATGAGTCTTCCAAGTGACTGCTGGACTGATTAAAACTACAATAAATCATGTGTTCTTATTTCTAATGTGACAAAAAGTGCTTGCTATTTTAAATTACATATCACCTTTTAAAGAGCATTCAAAATGGGGTAGGTTGTTGCAGAGTGCATAAGCAAACACAGAAGAGTCTCTGGATATGTGTGAGAGTGAATTTAAAAAGGAGAGAATATGATAATTGATTCAAAAACAATAAGGGTAAGCCTGGAGGTCACTGGTCTCTGGTCAGGTGTTCTACAAAATTTCACAGGTCCTCTTGTAGTTTACAGGTCCATCATGCATTTTATTAATCATTTCCATTTCCCCCCCAAAGCCATCAACCATGAGGGTCATCTGAATATTATTTTTATTCTCCCATTTCTAAAATCTCACTCAGAATATTTATTCAAAATGTGTTTAATGGATTATGAAATTAATCGTTGAAGTAGCAATAGGGATACAGAGAATTCACTTATTCTGGAATAAGAAACCATTCTCAGAACTCCAAGTGAGGCAGAGTGTTTCAGCGAATAGCTTTTGACCCTGGGCCTGCCAAGCTTTTCACACAATGTCAGAGCTAAGGACGTCCTTGATTTCTCTGAGGCTCAGTTTCCTCCTCTGTTAGACAGTGCTCAGAACAGAGGGCTGTGTACACAACAAAGTAGCTACAGAAAGAACAAAAGGGCTGAGCGCAGTGGTGCATGAATGCCTGTGTTCCCAACTACTTGGTGGACTGAGGCAGGAGGACCATAAATTCTAAAAAGCCTGGGTACCAGCAGGATCTTGGCTCCAAAAAAGTGAAAACAAAACAATAACAAAAAAGGGCATTGTCATTTGAAATTTTAGCTTCCTATCATTGTTTTTTTAAAGCAATTCTCAATCTAATGCCATTACTTAAAATATGTGTAACTTTTACTTAGAATGCATACACACAAAAAAATCCAAATCTCTTTTCTTAAATCTAACTTTACACTTACAAGGATTTACATGGAAGAAATTACTGTTCATTGTATTTTCTAAGATCAGTGTTCCTAATCTTCTAGCAAATGCTGTGAAGAATATCCTAAAAGGGAGTGAGTGAGACGACCCGGGGCCCTCCAGATCTTGAATAGACCCAGAGCGCAGGCCCGGCTGGTGAGTGAGACGACCTGGGCCAGCGGATCCTCATTCGACCCAGGCTGCAGGCCCAGCAGGGAACCCTTCAGCAGAACTCCCTGCAAAGAGGCTAGAGGCAAGACCC
>NW_004524672.1:3861883-3867905 GCF_000260255.1 Octodon degus
AAACTGTCCTATTAATTAGTTTTGAAACTGTCTCATTGATATTTGTTTCTCAATAAAATAAAATAATATAATAAAAAAATAATATCCTAAAAGGAAATGTCGCCAAGTCTTCTAAGCACTGGAAAGTTTTGGCTTCAAGAAAATTTCAAAAAAGGTAACAATCTCAGAATGTTTATTCTCCTTTTAAATAGATGGATTTTCTGTAAAATGTGGTCAATGTTTTCCATCAGCCTTAGTCATTAAAAAAAAAAAAACTCATGATTTGCAAATTCAATGTTTAATGATAGGTAAAATGTTTAGAGGGGAAAAGAAAGTGCTTAGAGGGCAAAGATAGAAAGTCAAAACAGAGACTGAACCCAGGAGATTGGGAGTTTGCACTAGGGTAGCTACCACTGTAGAATGAACTGTTTCCCCCCGTCATCCTTGTCAAAAAGACCTACCAATACAATGGATCCAGGGATCCTATGCTGATACTAGGAAAATTCCCCATGCCCCTTAACAAGCTCATTACAGGTCTAGAGTTTTATTCTAAGGGGATATTTGGAGTTATGCAAAACAAATAAAAAATAAAAATAAATTGCACATATATATGTGTGTATATATATGGCATATACATACAGATAGATATAGATATAGATATAGATATAGATATAGGTATAGATATAGATATCTTTGGGCATGGTTTGGTAAATTTAGAGTGTAGCTTTATAGATGTTAGAAAACATTTCATAACAAGAGAATAACACATAATATACTGGATATAAGTGGTACAAAAATAAGCATATAAGGCAAAGTGTAGTGGTGCATGCCTGTAATCCCAGCACTTGAGGGGATGAGGCAGGTGAACTGCAGTGAGTTCAAGGCCATTATGGGCTACAAAGTGACTTTAAGGCCAGCCTGGAGTGCATAGTGTAACCCTCTCTCAAAAGGACAAAATGAAATCATACAATCCCATGTGTTATTATTTTAAATACAAACAAAACAATGTCAGTGAGAACATATCCATAAAGAACAAAAGACATCTAAGCCCCAAAGTGCTTATTTCTGAGTGGTAGAATTATGAAAAAGTTGTTTTCCTCTTTGTTCTTTATTTTCTAAGCTCCCTAGTAAACTTTTATAGTCAGGGGAAATGTTATTGATTTTTCAGCAAAGCTGCCCATCGATTATGAAGTGTGGACAGGGGAAGCTAATGCCACCCCCTCCAAGCAGGAAAATGCTCTCAGTCCAAAAAGGTAAAATAAAATAGACCCATATATAATTTTATCATATATAACAAAACTAAAGCCTTGGCTAGGAATAAGCATCTGGATAAGGCAGCTACGATAAGGGACTTCATAATATCTGCCTATCCTAAATAGATGAAGGAAGAGTTAAGTCTCGTGAAGTCAGGAAACAGGGATTCTCACAAATGTTCCTGGAGCTAAATTGGGTATAATGACTCTTCCAAAAGGCAAAGTGTTCCTCTGCACAGAGACGCAGTGTCTTGACAACCTTCTGGCTGAAAAATTTCTCTGCAGTATGTCACTACCAATCCTGCTCAGAACTTGGACTTGTAATTCTCTAAATTATCAGAGAAACTAATCTTCTACTTATGGGCCAAGATTAAAGAAATATATAATACTGAAAATATTGAAGTTATTCTTACTAGTTTGAATTCTTTTTGGCAGTACTGAGGATTAAAATCCAGAGTATTCTTCTGCTGAGCTACATCCCCAGCCTTATTAATTTATTTTGAGTTAGGGGCTCACTCAATTGCCCAGGTCAGAATTGAACTTATGACCCTCCTGCCCCCGGCACCTTCAGTGTTGGGAATATAGATGTGTACCATCACACCCAGCTAGCTGTAGTAATTTTTAAACATGTTGCATGTATTTTGTTAGCCTTGTCTCCTTTCTTCAGATTGACTCATATTTATTACATTGGAAGTAGCAGAATGAACAGAATTCTGAGACATAGCTATTTGTCCAAATAGCTAGGCTTAAAATTTCTTATCTGTAAAAGAAGTTGGATTGCTACATCAAATAGTCTTTCCACCACTCACATTCTATGATTCTGTGAACATTGCCACAAACTTACCTTTTAGAGGCAGACAAAGTAGATATATGAATAAATATGAAACTATATGCTTAGAACCTAACGAGATATGAGGACCTCACGTGATGTTCAGCCATGAACTTAAAGCAGTTCCCTTAGGAGGTTAGTGAGAACTCTATGTAAGCTCTTGCTTTCTTGTTGTTTGGCTGCATGCTTTCACTGGGAATTTCTTAGAAATGTCTGTGGCACGAAGGGACCATGTTCTCTAGACGACTGATTCTCGTTATTCAAGATGGTTATGTTCTACACAGTCACCATAAACACTGCATCGGTGAATATTGAGCCATTTGGATGTGGAAACTGAGAAGGCTAGGGCCTTGTGAGTCTCTTGTCTCAACAATTTTACCAATTAGTCTACCTAGAAGCATGCTTTATATATTTCTGTTTAAAGATGCTTTATCCAATATATTTGGACTTACAAGTATTGAACTCATAAACAACAGCTCTAAAACTCCTGTCCAAAAGAAGCCTATCTGGGCTGGGGAGATGGCTCAGTAGAATAAGTGCTTCTCTGGCAAGTGCAAGGGCCTGAGTTCAGTTCCCAGTTCTGCAAAAAAAAAAAAAAAAAAGACTTTCAAAAGAAGTCTATCAAACAATCACATTTGGGGGCTAGGAAGATAGCTCAGCAGCTTAAGCACCTGTCTGGCAAGCGCAAGGTCCTTAGTTCAATCCCAGGTTCCAAGAAAAAAGAAATTTTCTCCAAAAAGTACATTGCAACTTTTTTGCACTTAGCAACACTAGGTAACACTTCAGTTCAAGAACTGAGGACCATTTTTAACAGCAAAATCACCAGTAGAAAGAAAAAAAAGTGAAAAATGTGGCACCAATCGACACTTGTTCACAACATGAGCATTGAGTTTAAGTAGTCTCACCAGACACAAAAACAAACAAAACAAAACAAAAAATAATGTGTACATAAGGCAATGAGTTTAATGTCATCCGCCATTCCCCAGGGAACACATACTGTGTATCTAAATATCATGTGGCACACCACAAATTGTACAATTTGGGTCAAAATAAAAATTTTAGGAGCAAATGTATGCATCGAACATTGAAATGCCTTGCTGAGAGAGGTTAATGAAAATTTAAATAAAGGGATAGTTACAACAAAAGAAAAAGAAAGAAGAGGAGCAGTAGTGGGAAGAGAAAAGAAGGGACAGAATCAGTTTATTTAACCTCAATAGGAACTTGGGACTTGAACTTGAGCAGCTTGAATTTTGGCCGCCGCTCTGCCTGTATTTATAAATTACTGTAAAGGTGCAGCAAATATTGATTTCAAATTTAGAAGTAATTTTTTGTGAGGAAATGAATTCATAATTCCAGGAGCTGTGAATTATGAAGATCAACTCCGATTTTTCGCGCATCCCCAACTGAAACACGAGATGGGCAATGCAAGGGAAGGCTGCAGGAATGGGAAGAACTTTGGAAAATAGATGTATGATGATTACCAAGTGCATGTCTCCTTCTGCTTCTGGAAGTTGCTGCTATGATTCCCACTAGGACCCTGTGTGTGCCACCTGACTCTGGAGAACACCATCTTGATCTTATTCTATGCTGCAAAACAATTTGGCAGAATCCCCGCCCTTAGTCCTTCTGTATTTTTTCCTTTGGGCATTTTCATCTTTTTCATGCCTCCTATTCCATTTTTTCTGAACCAATGATTAACATTTTTAGTGCTAGGTTAGGTTTCATGTTGTCTAACAGCTTTGATTCTGACAAATACTTTGTATTTGAAGTGGCAGGAAGAAGTCTAAAGCAGGGAGTCCTAGCTACCTTCCCAGCCAGATGCATTTGCCTCCACACTCCCAGTCCTGAGCTCTGTAAATTGTAGCACAGAGAGAACTATGCTTTTCATCAATAACTGAAAAAAGGAAGCCTGCCCCATAATATGTCCCTCCAGAACGATTTTACACATCTGCTTCAAATTTTCACGAACTTACTCTGCAAAGGTATAGTCACTTGGGAGAACTGTTGGCAGCTTTTACTAGAGTTATACACCTTTCTATAGCCAACAATTCTGCTCTTAATACATTTCCAAAAGAAATAAGTGCATGTGTTCATAAAGCATACATAGGATGTTCAGAGTATTATTATTAATAGATAAAGACTAGAAATAGAAAAGAGCAAATGAATGTTGTTATATATCGTACAATGGAATGCCATGTAGCAATAAAATTAAATGGTGTTAATAAGTGGCCTTCACAAAATTATTTTAAAAGAAAATTGCATGTTGTATGACTACATCTATAAGGAGTACAAGATAGGAAAATTAATCTATTAAGATAAAAGCTAGATTGGTGGTTACTTCTGATGGAGAAAAGGGAATGAGAGAACTTCTGGCTAGGAAGGGAGTAAGAGAACTTTCCAGAACAGTAGAAATGTTCTATATTTTGTTTTGATGATGGTTGCACAGATTCATGCACTTGTACAAATACATTCCACTATTGCATTAGGTTTCTATTGCTACCATATCAAATTACCACCAACTTACTTGCATAAAGAAATACAGATTTATTTTCTCACTGTTGTGTAGGCCTGAAATCCAATACAGGTCTTCTTGGGCTAGAATCAAGGATTAAACAAGATAGTGTTCCTTTCTGAAAGTTTTGGAAGAGAGCATATTTTCTTGCTTTATCCAAAGTCCAGAGTCACTATCACCTCCTTTGGTGGCCTCCTTCCTCCATATTCAGAGCTAGTTCCAGAAGCCAAGTTTTCACATTCTCTCTGCTTCTGCCTCCCTGTTCTTCTTTTAAGAACTTTTCTGATTATAGTGGGTCCACACAGGCGTGATCCAGAGTCATCTCGACATGTCAAGGTCCCTCAAGTAAGCACATAGGAAAAATCCTTTTTTCATCAAGTAAGGTAGCCTATGTATAGGGTTTAGGGTTAACAGATAATTAATTGTTCACTTGTTAGTTTAACATAAATAATCAGCTCAGTTTAGGAGTAAGCCAAATAGCCAAACTTGTGCTTTGACGTAGCTAAAGGACATAACTAAACACCTACATCAAGCATAATATGGCATTGATGAAGGTGATGAAGTTTAAGAACAAACACATCTGTTTGTTCCGTGCACTTTATATAGTAGTATCTCCTCTAAAATGCTGTTTGTTCTCAGGTGATGATACAGATCACTTACTCTGGGCTACACCTCAACTTTTAACTGTATAAACGAGCCAAGAGATGGATCATTATCGCAATCATAAAGGTTGTCATTTTGAGCTTCCTACTGAAATCTGCAATTGGAAATGAGAATTTTGTGAAACTTAAATTTTTTTTCTAAATGCAGAAGCATTGGACAGTAGTTTAAAGAGATGCACAAAAATGTATCAGCCTTATTTCTTTTAAAGGTAGCTTAATTATTCCCTTTTCCCCCATTAAAATATATTAATGATGGATGCTTGTATGAATAGCATTTACTAAAAAAAAAAAAAAAAACAAATACTCGACCATATGGTCTGTTATATTCTTACTACTTTATCAACACATAGTCTCACATTTCCTTGAGGAAAATCACTCTGTGGCTTAAGCCCGAAGAGAACATGAAAAGTCACACTCTTGGTCCTGTTCCAACCTAATCTTGCTCACCTGCAAATGCACCTGCCTTCCTGCCACAGCTCAGGGCCTTCATGGGTCATAGGCCCTGGGTCTGGACAATCAATGCTGCTTATACTTGGTAACTACAAATAATGCAAAACCCAAAGCATCAGGTTCTCTAGAAGAATAAGAAGTCCATTTGCCAGGCAGCTTCCTACCCCTGTCTGAGCATTGGAAATGTGCTTTGATCTCAAAATCATGGGAGAAAGGAACCTTGATCAGCATGGAATTTGTTTTTTTTTTCTTTTCAAAGTTTTATTGATAAACATATAGCAATGAGACAGTTTCAAATCAAATGGAAAGTACAGTTTCAACAAATAATACACTGCAT
>NW_004524672.1:3874865-3893096 GCF_000260255.1 Octodon degus
CGGACCTGGGCTAGGACTGGGTCTGGGGGTTCCCGGCAGTCGGCAGAAATTCCTACTCAGTGGGAGGGGTGGGGTGCGGCCCGAAGGGGCGGGAGAGGGTCCGGCTCTCGCTGCGCCTGGGCTGGGACTGGTCCCGCCGGCACAGGGTAGCCGATCAGCATGGAATTTGGATTCAAAAGATAAAATCCAGCCACCGATATGGGTAGGAAATGTTTCAGGTAGAAAAAAGTCAGTGTCTTCATCTGTTTGAGCTAATATTGAAAAAATACAAGTTGAGTGGCTTATAAACAGCAGAAAATTACTTGTCCTACTTTTGGAGATAAGAAAGCCCAAGATCAATGTAAATTCAAGGTCTTGAAAGGACTCATCTCCAGGCTTATGCATGGTGCTTTCCTGTGGGGCCCTCACATGTGGCAGAGGCCAAGGTCTCTCTATGGTCCCTTCTCTAAGGGTTCAGTCCCCATCAGGAGGATTCCACACTAGTGACCCACCCAGTCACCTCTGAGAGGCCCCGCACCAAGCTTCAAATGTCTCCTTCCCAAACTCACAGTGAAAGCTAATTGTCAGTGTCATAGCATTAAGAAACAGAATCTTTAGGAAATGATTTGGAATGAATAAATGGGTTTCTTACAAAAGGATACATTTGTCCCTTTGCTTTGTCTCCCTCCTCTCTTTTGGTACTGAGAATTCCACCTAGAGCCCTTGTACTGACTTACATCCCCAGCTTTTTATTATTATGTTTTTTTAATGTTGTGCCAGAATTTCACTAAGTCCCAGGTTGCCCAAGTTAGAGTGGAATTTGCAAATCACCTGCCTCAGCCTCCCAGAGTGCTGGGATGACACAGGTGTCAGCACACCCTGCTCTCCACCTCTCTCTTGACCTTCCACCCTCTACTACAGGATAATGATGGGAGAAAAACATTATTAGATGTCAAATTCTTGGACTTAAACCTCTGAGATGTAAAACTGTAAGGAATAAATTTATTTTAATTACAAATCACCCAGCTTTAAGATATTATTTCATTGCAGCATAAACAGACTATGACACCCTTGACTTCCTAATATCATCAACACAGGAGTGAGGATTTCACCATTTGAATGGGGAGGTGGGACAGAAACCTTCAGACACAGAGACCTTGTTTGGAGGCTCTAGCAGGGAGTGTAACTACCTTAACCAACAAAATAGTCCAGCTCTATTGGGGGTGGTTGTCCTTCTTGATCAAGCATGCAGCTTTAGGGAGGACACACGGAATGGTGAGGGAGGAAGGAGACACCCACCTAGCCAGCCAGATCAGCCAAATGACTCTAATAATCAGTAAGATGACAGAAGTCACAGCCAGATAGATCTCACATCCAGAAACCTTCAGATCACAGCAGTTGCATTCCCAAAGTCACAATGACAAGTAATAGAGTTTGAACTCAGGCATCTTGACTCTAGGACTCATCACTGTTTGACATAACTCTTAATCGAGACCACTGTGAAGAGGCACTGAGCAGGATTTATATTAACCAACTGACTTTTCATGTTTACTTGTGAGTTTGCCTAAAGCCCGGGACAAAAGACTCAGAGTAAGTGAAACTCTATGAGTCACTGGTCCCACTGAGGCCTGTAATCATGGATGAAGCCAGGCGGCCTCAAAGGACATGACAAGTCCACCACTAAAGGACACTGGCTCCAACCTCAGTTAGCTAGATAAAGACTGTAACTGCAGGCACTCACTGGTGAAAGCCTTCCTCTACAGGAAGAATTCACATAATGTACTACTTGGTGAAGCCCTTAAAGGGACTCCAAAGTCCTGCCCAGATTTCTGCATAGCCTTCAGTATTCTCTTTCTTTGTTTGATAACATAATAAATAAGGGCTTCCTAGAGTAGTTCTTGGTTCTAAACCCCACAAAATCTCTGTGAGAGGGTTTGGAGCCTCCTGGAGCCCTGAAGCCATTTTATCTCATTTATTGAAACCTTTGCTGTCCACTCATTTGGGAGACTTCAAGCCTGATCAGCCTGCAATAAGTAAAGGTTAATACTAGTGCAATGTCTTGCATGCCACAGAAATCATTCACTTTAAGTATTTCTGCCTCAGCCAGATGTGATGCTGTACACCTGTAATCCCAAATCTCTAAAAGGCTGAGGCAAGAAGATTGCAAGTTTGACTCCAGTCTGAGAAATTTAATGACTTAGCAAGACCCTGTCTCAAGTTAAAAACTAAAAAGGGCTGCCTTGGAGTGCAAAGGCCATGGCTTTAAACCCAATATTATAAATAAAAAGTAGAAGATTAACTCTGCCTCTACCCTCCATACACTGGACTGGGCAAGGACAAAGACATGGTTCCTTGGGTTTGATATCTGAAAATCCTGTGAGGATCCAAATGCCAACTGGCTATTGTTTGGGAGATACTTACAAGTTGCATGTGTGCCCAAGATTTCCAGGCTAGTGAGACAGCTCCAGAGGTATCTCAGGCTACTGAGATGGCACAGGAAATAGAAGTAAAATCTTTCTAAAGAGGCACATGTGGCTTCCCCAAGCACATTGGCTTCCATTGAGGAAAATGCCCAGATGTTGCACATAAAGGAAGGACCTACATTTCTGAGCTAACTCATGTGAGAAGGCTCCAATGCCAGGATGGAGATGTACCATCCTCTACAGCTCCTCTCAACTCCATTCCTAGGAGACATATACACAGAGCTAAAGTATATCAAAAAGATTGTAGCCTAACTTAGGAAAACTGGATATTAAAAGCCCAAAGGTGTCTCTGGGCATCTACTTCCAGCAATTTCCCTTCTGCTGCAGCTGCCATTTGGGACATGTGAATACCATCTAGTCTTTTCAGAAAGGACATTCATTTGTTGAGGGCATCTTACCTTAGCAAGATATTCCTAGGGTGCTGGGATTATTCCGTGAACTAGACAGACTGGTCCCTGACCAGTAGTATAGTTGGGAATGCAAAATAATTTACCAAGCAATGAACAGAGTGCACCACATTAATACTTACTGAAATAAGTATTGGGAAGAAGATCCACTGAGTGCTAAGTAGAGAAAAATTGGGTCCAGTTTCTGGAACTGAAGTTGGAGGACATAATGAAGCCAGATTCCAAAGAGCTGAGAGAAGAGCCTCCAGAGAGAGGGAAGAATTCTTTCTATTCCTGATGCAGGTCACCATCTCTCCCGCAAGCCCACAAAAGCCATGTTCTCACTCTCAGGCCCCTTGGCCTTTCATGAAGGGAAAATAAAGTGAATTCAAAATGACCCTCACATATGACTGTAGTTTGCTTCTGTAACATCTGTGATCACAGCCTTCGTATACACGTCTGGGCCTAAGGAGAAAGATGGTTCCATGCAGGATGAAACACTGAACCTCATAAATCCATGCCCTCGCCCTCACGCTTCCCTAGTTAGCCGAGCCTCCAAGCCTTGACCCAGGCAGGGCTTCACTGAATGGCAGGTATCGGATTATAGAGCCGTTGCATCACTCCTGAAGCTTGTGATTAACTGACAGTTGCAGGCTTGACAATCCCTTAATCTTCTTTATTGTGTCATAAAACCATGTGACATTGTATAGCTTCTATTCCACGTTGCTGTCCTTTAAGAGCTTGGCATTGTGGGCCAAATGGTTGAAATAGGAAAACAGTCCAGATTATGTTTCCTGCTGAACACCCCAGACACACAAAGGAATTGTCCCCAAATGTCCTGCCGTGCACTTCGCTGTATAATTTTGCTCTCTGTAGTAAATTAGCCTCTCATTTTCCAACATTAGGAATTCCCTTTGGTATCTTTTTTCCAGTTCTGCTCACATATTTTCAGGATGTCTCCTTTAAAATTTCACCATTACATCATTTTCACTGGGAGATCCACCTTTAACTAGCCAACTCCAGGGACACTGAATCCAAGGCTGGCCTGGCCACCCTGCATGGCATGGGCACCGGGTCTCTCCTCAGATTTCAGGGCCTAGTTGTCAGTAGGCTACTCTAATTCCCAAGTGTTCAAAAACAGGGTACAACGTTACCTTTTGAAAGACAAATTTTACTATTTTATTTATACAAATGAAAAATACAGATTTCTGCTAGGATTGGAAGACAGGAGGCAGGGGCAAGGGTTGGACAAGGGCACTAGTGGGGTGCTGTTCCATCGCCTTGCCAGAGTGAGGACCATGGGTGGTCCACTCAATGCCTCAGGACACACACGTACAATTTTTATACCTTTTCTCTGTGTGTTATCACTTAATTTAAAGTTTATTCATTTAAAAAGCCAAAACTGCTCCCTTACCCAATTTGTGAAGTTTTTTATTTATTTTATTTTTATTTTGAAAGAGAATTTAATTTTTTTTTCTTTTTTTTTGGTGGAACCAGGGATTGAACTCAAGCCCTTGTGCTTGCCAGGGAAGTGCTTATTCTACTGAGCCATCTCCCTGGTCCCAAGAATTTAAAAAATTAGCAATGATACAAATTTTCACTAAACAAAATGATAGAAATTCAACAATGGTTGTTACATTGCACAATGTTGTCTTCAAATTACTTGCTCAAAGTACCATATATAAGCATGCAAAAATTGGTCAAAAAATTATAAAAAAATTAAAAAGGAGAGAAAAACAATTTAAACACTGACTGCTCCTTTCAATAAAGGACAAGGTCTCCCTGTAGCACCTAGGCTGACCTCAAACTCATGAGGACCCTCCTCCTTGACCTTCCTGATTCCCCACCTTATTTAATATCACAACAACTCCAGGTATCTCATCAGTTAAAAGCACCACCATTGGAGCTAAGCTCCCTAAAGTGTAATTTGGGGTCCCTCATTTTATTGCTCCATCACTCTTCTTGTCCTTTAAATTGTAATGATAATCTTACCTAGCTCAAAGTGTGGTTCTGAGGTTAAACAAGTTATGTCTATGAAGCCCTAAAACAATGCTGGACCCATTGCAGGTAGTACTGAAGTATTATTTTTAATGTACTAAAAAGACTTGAATGTTACTAGACACTTAAGGGTGCAAGCTGAGACATGGGGTGTCTGCCTGGAGCACACCCTCAGTTATCTAGACCAGAATACGTGCCCCGTGACCCCCAAACCACCTGAACAGCATCATCATTCATCCAGTTGGTAAGTCCGCAAACCTCGCAGTCACGGTGGTGGTCTCGCTTTCTTCTCTCCCACAGCTGTGCACCTAGTGCCACATCTTGTCAGGGGGCCCAAATCTACCTTCTCCTCTTATGTACACTGCTCCCTGGCTCTGTTACCTGCTTCCATTCTTGCCTCTTTCCATTCTTTACTATAAAGAAGTTTTTTAAAAATCTCCTGAAATAGAAAACAAATTATATTCTTCTCCTAAAAACCCCTGAGTGACTTCTCCTTGCCCTGGAGAAGGGGAAATCCCCAACTCTCCGTGCAGTGGTATAGAAAGTCCTACATGAGATATAAACCTCTGCTCCCTCTCAAATCTATGTAGTTTGTATCCAGACTTTCTTTATTTCACTATTTTACTGGTAAGGAAACTGAGACACAAAGACGTGAAGAAACTCACCAGCAGGAGACACAAACTAATGAGAGACAGAGGCACATTTTGAACTGACTCCAGAACCAACACACTTAATTCCTTGATTAACAATGCCAAGTTTATTCCTTCCCTCTAGTCCTCATATCCCTTTCCTGCCAGCAAATATTTTCTTCCTCCACATTTGGTTCAGTTTAGTTTCTTTGTTTGTTTGTTTGTTTTCTTTTTTTCTTTGGCAGTACCAGGGATTGAATTCAGGACTCTGCACTTGCCAGGCAAATGCCTATTCTACTGCGCTATCTCCCCAGACCCTTAATTTCTTTTCTTTAGATCTTAGATATCCCTCATCCAGACATGTTTGATTTGACTGCCCTACGCAAAGCATGCACTTCTCGGTAAGTGTGTCCATCCTTTCTCTATTCCTTAACAATTATCCTTCTTCATTATAATAGTCTGTTCATTTGTGCTTATCCACCTTCCCAATCACTACCAGAGCCCCCATCCTGGCAGGCACTGTGTCCATCCTGTTCTCCTCTGTTTCTGTTTCCTGCAACATAGTAGTTTCATCATCGCTAGATGATGAAGGATGCATGATTACCACAGTGGGTGTCTGCTGCTCCCCAACAAGTCAGAGAATGAACCCAGCATGCAGCCCATTGGTTTGGAGGTACTTTTATATATCAATTTTAAAAAAATCTATTAAGTCCTGAGTGAATTTTCTCATTCTTATTCTGAGTCAAGTTTTATAATCTTTTCCACCATGCATTCATTAATAATAGCCTCGGTCACACGACTGTCCGATGGGAAATTATCAAATATCAAGAAAGTAGTTTGGCAACTTTTGGATCCTGGGGCACAACCTCTTAGAATAATCTTCCTTGACAGTGGGCCAACAGGACAGTGTTCTAAGAGGGAAGCTAGGAAACTTCAAGGTCTCTTAGGATTCAGGCATCATCATGCTGTGAAAGACCACCGCCCAAACTGTTGGGTCATGAGACATCACACGGAACAGGCCTTATAGGAGGAGACACCACGTTGGATGCTCGAGGCCCAGCTGAGCCCCCAGCTAACTACAGCTGCTCAGACTTCAAAAATGGTCCAGATTCCAAATCCTGGTGCCAATGGTTCAGCTTCCCCAGCGAGCTAGCGAACCTTTGAGGTTTCTGCTTTTTCATCTGCCAAACTAGGTTTCCAAGAAAAGCAGTCCCTAGCTTCTCTTTCAATTCAACTTTCTAACAATTTCAATGTCTAAAAAGTTCAACGAACCATAAACTACTTTGGTTTCATAATGAAGTTTAATGAAAAGGAGAGAAAATGATTCAGTTTCTCTCCAATAAAGTATTGTGATACAGAAAGAAATTCTGATTTTCTTTTAATGGCAAGAATAAGATTTTGAGCCACAATCAATAAAATTTATATATAATAAATAAATAAAATACATTTTCCTGTTCTTTCTTATTCATTTTTTGAATATTATTCAATCTTTTTTTAAAAAAGTAAAAGAAGCCCATCACGTGCTATTATGTGGACAAACCTTGAAGACTTCAGCCAAGTAAAATAAACTAACCATGAAAAGGACAAACCCTATAAGATGCCACTTCCATGAGCTATCTAAAGCAGTCAAGGGCATGAACAGAGAAAGCAGAACAGTAGTTACTGAAAGATGGGCTGGCAGGGAAGGTAAAGATTCTTTTAAAGCAGAGGTCCCCAAGCCCTACCACCATGGTGCAGCGTGTGACCTGTTAGGAACCAGGCTGACCAGCAGGCAAGAGAGGGAAGCTTCATCTGTCCTCTGCCCCCATAGATTTTTTGCCACTGAGTTCAGGTCAGGGACAGCACTGGATTCTCAGGAGCGCCAACCCTACTGTGAACTGTGCATGCGAGTTACCTAAGTTGTGTTCATCTGATGAGAATCAATAATAGAATAAAATGCACAATGAAATAATACTATAAATTAAGTATACAATAAATGCAAGGTATCTGGATCATTCTGAAGATGACCCCCATTCCATCTGTGGAAAAAAAATGTCTTCTAGAAAACCAGGCCCTGGTGCCCAAAAGGTTGGACATCACTGGTTTAATGCACATAAAGTTTTAATTCTATAAGATGTAAAAGTTCTAGAACTATTTCACAATAATAAGCATATTTATCACTGCCAAAATTTATAATTAGAAATAATTGGTAAATGGTAACATTGGTAAATGGTAAAATATGTATAAAATTTATCATTTTAGTTGGCAAATTTTTATATGTATTTTTGTCACAACTTTTAAAAAGAATATGTCTAAGTTATCTATTGCTGCACAACAAACAACCCCAAAATCATGTGACTTGAACATAAATGTATATAACTCCTCCTGAGGCTGCGTAATAGCTGATTGGTTCTTTCATGCTTTGCCTTGCCTGGTTCATGCTCTGCTCTGCACTGAAGCTAGTGCAGCTGGAAGATGACCCCACTTGACATCCACTGGATGCTCGGGCTGTTGGCAGGGGCTCATTGCTTGTCTTCCATGTGGACTCTCATAGAAGAACTGTGCTCTTAACAGTGGCCTCAAGACTGAATTACAACAGAGCAAAAAAGACATTGCCAAGACATTTCAGCATCAGAACCCCTAGGATGTCACTTCTGTCACAGTTTATGGGTCAGAACAAGTCCCAGTGTCAACCCAAAAACAGAAGGTAGAAAAGCAAATTCCAGGGCTAGGGAGATGGCTCAGTAGAATAAGTGCTTGCCTGGCAAGCACAAGGGCCTAAGTTCAATTCCCAGTTCCACCGAGAGAGAGAGAGAGAGAGAGAGAGAGAGAGAGAGAGAGAGAGAGAGAGAGACAGAGACAGAGACAGAGACAGAGACAGAGACACAGAGAGGAAAAAAAATTCCACCTTTGATAGAAGCTGCAACATCTTGACATTATGTTTTAATTTACCATCATCTCAGATTTCAGTCTTCTGTTTTGTCACTACAAAAAACTTTAATTTGCTCACTGAATAGAAGTTCGGTATAACTTCTCAGCATTCTCAGTGACTCCACGTTTCAGTGGAGACAGGCTGAAAACGTTAGGAAAATTGATAAGAAATGGTGGGATCCTTCTAGGGTTGAGTCTGTGACATAATGAAAGTCATGGGAACTTGCAATGATTTTGACTCACAAAAATCCTTTCAGGAATTTTTGAATAAAATTCTTCATTACTATTAATCCGATTTAAAATTACTTCTCTTTACAAAGTGATTTTTCTAGAAACATTATTAGCAACACATAATGCATTACTCCTTCTTTAATAAGTAAGCTTTTCATTCCTTAATAGAAAAACAATCAAAGACTCCGGATAACAATACCATGTTTATTGATGCAGGTCAGCCTGTATCCCTGCCTTTAGAAAATGAGTACAAACAGATGTCTGTCAGGAAATTGCTTTCAAACACACAATGTTGCTTGGTTGAGCGTCGCCAGGTTGTATTTGCGCTGCCTCTGAGTGAAAAGAGTGCCTCATACATCATGAAGCTCCACGTACAAGACGGTTTTTAAACCTCTTAGAACAATCTTCTAGGATGCCTGGAACCCAAATCAGTACAAAACAGTGTGCTACATCTGGTTACTGATTCTTAAGTAGGTAGTAGAAATAGGAAAATATTAACAATAATTTCTAGTAAGGTATTTGGATCTGAACCTATTGAGAAATGAATTTATTTCATTAAATTAATTGAACCGTGTAAATCACTGGACTTTCCCTAAATGTATAAAAAGGGTGATAGGAGGAATATCACTAATCTGATGCTTTTATCTAAGGAAAAAGAGAGCTTGGACCCTGCAACACTACTTCTCAAATGCTAGTAGGCATAAAAATTCCCCTGGAAACTTGATGAACACAGGTTCCTGGACTCCATCCCAGAGATTCTAATTCAAGAGGTCCCAGATAGATCCTGAGAGGCAATGCTGATGGTGCGAGTGCATGAACCACCCCTTGGATAAGACTTGCTTCGTCTCCATCAGGTGTGAGAGCCATCTGCATGTGAATATACTTTCTGCTTCACTTTTGTGAATAGATACCATATAGGCATTCCACAGCATTTCTTTCAAACACAATCATTTATGAAAACCCTTTTAGTTGTTCCCAGTTAATGCAGCAAACGCATCATATTGAGATTTTTTGCTTTTTTGTTTGTTCCACACAGTTCCAGCAATTATTTTTCATATTAAAATACCCAAATTCCATAAATAAATAGATAAATAATGGCAACTAATTACGTTGACCGTGAGGTAGATGTTGAGCGGCCAAAAACTCCTCCCATCTCACACTGCGAAGGACTTCGCCAATCCTCCCATTCAGAACTGGAGTCCACTTCTCAACCTCCCTAAAACTGAGCTGCCTTTGTGACTTGCTTTAACCAGGAGAACATACCGGGAGTGAACTCATGCAAGTGCCAGCTATCAACGGACTTAGACCCTCTGCATTTGTCACTTGTGCAACACTGCGCAGAAATGTCATACAGAAGAAGTAAGTTAGCTTAACAGAGGGTTAGAGGCCATGAAGTTAAACAGAGGCACCCATTGGAGCCAATAAGCAGCATCCGTTTCCAGTTGTGTGAGTGGGACCGTCTCAGGCTTGCACTCAGCTGTTGAATACCATGGCATGAAGGAGCCCAAGCAATGGGGCTGAGGAGATAGCTCAGTATAATAAGTGTTTGCCTGACAAGCACAAGGGTCTGAGTTCAATCCCCGGTTCTGACAAAAAAAAAAAAAAAAAAAAAATAAAAAAAAAAAAAAAAAAAAAAAAAGGAGCCCAAGCAAAACTGGCCAGAGGCTTGTTAAGTCAGCCCTTAGGAAAGTGAAAAATGACAAATCACTTCTTTTAAACTACTTACATTTTGAGTGTTTTATTGAACATCAGTAATAATCCATAAAGCCATCCTTCATGTTTCGATGAATCTCCACAAGTGAAGCTCCCGGTGCCTATAACAAGAACAAAAATAATAATGTGACCACATGAGCCGTCCAGATTTAAATCCAGGTCTAGGAGCTCACAGCCTTAACTGCGATCTGACATAATCTAAGAAAGTTCACACAACATGTTTCGAAGTTCAGAGAAAACAAACATACTGCTTTAAAGTCAGAAACGCAATTTAAAAATCACCCGGTAGAACCAATTGAACCTTAATAATTAAATTCCCCAAGTCTTCTCAGAATATGGTTCTCCTCACAGAGAAATGGTACACCAAGTAGAATTGTATAGGAAAAGCTCTCATGTGTCCTTGAAGGAAGCAGTGGAGTCATTCGTGCTGAGACTGCTGCGGAGCTGGTAGACTTGGCACTTTCAGGGTGGGTTTCTTCCAAGGGAACACTGGTTGTGGAGGCAGAGTAGGTAAAGGTTTACTTGGCCATCCTCCCTGAAACTCAGTGATAAAAAACAAAAGAACCAAAACTTGAACAAGACATTCTTTTTATTATAAAAGGAGCTAATGCTCAAACCCCATGCCACATAATTTGAGGACTCTCTTCCGGTCACAAAGCTTGCACACAAGTACAGAATATAATCACATTGGAGAAGAAAATAATCCAGCATAGAAGAAGATGCCACAGAACTGGGCAGAGCATCTGCCATGGTATAAAGAACCAAATCTCTCCAGGGTATAGTTTAGTAGTTCCTCTCTCAAGAGAAATTGATAGGTTCTCATCTTACCTCCTCCATCTGCAGCAACCCTATTTGGAGGAGACAGTATGAATTTTGGAGAGTTGCAATTCAACCCATAACAAGTATACACCTGTCAAAGTTGTTCTGAGATTAAAAAATAATAATAATATGAACATCTTATTTAGCAGTGTGTCCAGCATTGATATGCCCTAGTAAGGGCTGGTAGAGGGCCCGCCTAGTATTAGCAATGTCCTGTGTTCGTGTTGCTACAAAAATAAAATCTCCCAATAAATCATGGCCATTAACTAGTATTTATATTACCATGTTCTGGGCCAGCCAAATAGCTCAGCAGATTAAAGCACCTGCAAGCAAGTACAGGGGCCAGGAGTTCAATCCCTGGGCCTGCTGTGCTGGTCCCATCCCAGGGGCACGCTGAGATGACAATTGAGACTGGGCCAGATGGCACGCACCTATGTTCCCAGCTCCTGGGAGGCCATAAACAGGCGGATAACTATGAGTCAATCTAGTAGTGTGACCCTGAACACCCTGTAGACCCTTCCCTAAAATACAGAAAAAAAATCACCATATTCTGTTGTTTTCCAGAACACCAGAAGTGTATGTATCCTTTCTACCTTTACTAAGGTCATGACATAAAACATCATTTAGATAAGAGCATTGACCCTTTCAAAATGTTTTTGTATTCTAAAAAGATAAATGGTGTGATATGTCTTCCATATCCTACAAAATATAAGAAAATAGAACAATTACATAAACCCTACTAATACACCCAGGGTCTAAAAGCTTCTGAGAAACCAGACATCTGCTTTGGTACTTTTTTCTCCTTTATAAGATTTCTTTTTTTAAATGCTTCCTTTAATTTTATTGCTTAGGCTCCAAGATACTAAGTCTTTTCTAATCATTTGTCTTTTGTATAAAGGTTTTCCAATTGTTGTAAGGTCTTATTTACTTATTTAGTATTCAACTAATAGAATTGCTGAATCCATTGGAAATTAGGTAGTTTAAAGAGTTGTTTAACTTAATAATTAAATTCCCCAAGTCTTCCCATAATATGGTACTCCTCACAAAGATCCACCATTAAAGAGAAAGTAGAATTGTATAAGAGCAATTCTCACAGTAACACTGTCTACTCTCATTGTCCTCCAGAAAATTGTCAAATTTCCAGATTATCTGCTAAAGCTTTAAACTCCAAGGAAAGAACATGAGAGGTCAGATATTTCCTTTAGTACAACTATCTAGAGACTTTGCAAGTCCAAAAGCTCTCCAAATATTCCATTACTTGGTTATTTTATCAATCAGATATGGGAAAGGCAGATATGATGACAATTTTATGTATCAGTTCAACTGGCTATGGAGTAACCACATTAAAAACTATTTCCTGGCTAGAGGGCTTGCTCTGCGGTAGAATCCATGCTTAGCAGGCATGAGATGTTGGATTCAATCTCCTGCGCCAAAAATTAATAATAAAGGTAATTTCTGGGCATGTCTGTAGGGGTTTTTCTGAGCAAGGTTAGGATTTGGACTAGTGGGTCAATGACATAGATCTTGGCTCCATATAAGAAGGCTTTATTCAATCTATGAAAGGCCTAAACAAAACAAAAGGTAGAAAAACAAAGAATTTGTTCATTTGTTCCTTCTGCTTCGGGTGGGATGCGTCTCACCTTCTGCAGCCCTACTCCTCAGATGCGTACCAGTCCACTCTCCCAACTCTCCAGCCTTCTCACCAAATCGCACTACTTCTTCTTGGCTGTACCTCCAGACTGTCAAAGGCAGATCATTGAGCTCTGAGCCTCCATAACTGCATGAGTCAATTCCTCAGGATAAACTTGCATAGATAACTTTCTGTTTCAGTGGAAAATCTTCACTAAATGCAATGCACCAAGAGTTTCCATAAAGTTACAGAAATCTCCAGCTGAATTCATCAACATATGGTTAAAGTACATGAGCATTCATCACACTCTTTCAATGTTATGTTGGGGGTCCATATTTGGTTAAGTTTAAAATTGGATGCAATCTGCACTTTAGCACTATCTTCCCACATAATCTGTTAGGCAAAGTATGTAAGAAAAATAATAGAATATTAGACTCCTTAAAAATTAAAGGTCATTTGATCCTTTGAAGCAAAGTAAGGCACTTCTTACTTCCCTTATCGTAAAAAGCCAGCCTCTATAGCCCATTTGACTTTGTAAGCTTGCAGGAGACAATTGTTGTATCTGGCCTGGCCAACATCCAGATCTCCTGCCCCTATAAATAATCATCGGGTCTTATTTCAGGGAATAATCCCTTTCTGGCTTGGGTAATGTGACCACATCAGCTGACACCATCCCTAACCGCCTTTCTCAAAAGGCGAACATGAGATTAAGATTAGTCAATAGGAGCATTCTATTGCTCTGTTCTCATTGTTGCTTTGAGAATGGATCTGAGATCTAGAATGTTCCAAAGAAATTGGGCACCAGTCCTTTATAACTGCGCCCATTTCCAGAAGACTCACATTTAGCAGGACACCACCAAGGCCTCCAAGAGGGAGAACCCCAAGAATGAACCCAGGGAATAAAGGAGACATGAAGAAAAACAAGTCCCAGCGACTCTGGAGGCGGGAGGAACAACAGCTGTCGGGCACTGTAGCTCCTGGAGGCTTCCATGCGCCTTGGCCCGCAGCTTCCGCATGTGCCCCTGTAGGGAGCTGCGTGTAGCCGCGCCCTAGGATGGTGCCAGTTTCCACCTTCCACCCCCTCAGGGGGTGAGCACTCCTGGTAATCAACAACTCCATAAAAGGCCAAGGCTTGGGCTAATGCATTGCTTCTGCGTACCTGGACCAATGGACGGTACACACACGTGGCGCCCCATGGTTGGAAGCCCTGAGACTTATAAGCTAAGAGCAGGGGCCTCGAGGGGGAAGAAGGCTGATGTAACAGGGCAATAAAAGCTGCGCAGACACAACCAGTGGTCGCGTCTTCCTTGCTGGCAAGGCCGCGCACGACACGCCCCCAGCCCCTCGCACCACCAAGACGCCCACAAGCTGGGCAGAAGGGGTGGCGAAGGAGGAGCCCAAGAGGAGATTGGCGAGATTGTCGGCTAAACCTGCTCCTGCTGAAGTGTGAAAGGAAGACGAAAAAAGGCAGTGGGAAGGATAAATCTGGGGGGGGGGGGGGGGAGGAGGGATTAAAGCAAAGAGGAAAAGGGAGACCAAGAGAAAACAGGCTGGAGTGGCTAAGCGAGTAACTGAGGAAGATTGACCTGCGGAAAGTGGAGAGACTACAGAGTGCATCCTCTGATAAAGCAGAAGAGGAAGAAGCCAGGTCTGATTACTCACACTCCGTGTTTCACCAGTGCTGTCTCCCTTCTTACACAATCCAGAGGAATATTTTTATCAACTGTTTTATAAATGCAAGTTTTTTAGGAGCTCTAGAAACATTTTTTAAAAGGAGGGAATCCCGCCTCATTGGATGTTTTTTTTAAGTGTAAATGATTTTTTTAGAGGTGAAATTATTCTCTGGTTGTTTATTTTTTGGTACAACCAGAAAATACTAGGAAATTGAATTATGGCAGGCTGTGACTGTCTTGGGTGTCAGCTTAACGTTCCAAAGGTGGGGGGTAGTTTTATATCCTGCCTACTAAATGGCAATTTGGAATTATAGTCATGCATTTAATGTCTTGGGTATTTTAAATGAGTTCTATTCCCATTTGTTTTTAGTAGAATTGTTTCCTAAAGAAAACTACATCCTAATTGTTGCCCTGTCAGAATCGTGTGTACTCTGTAACATCTTTGGTAGTGGTAGACCAGTTGGCCTAATTTGGTTAAAGTGCTATGAAAGATATAAAATTTCAGTATGTAGTATATGTGATACAAAATTTGAATCAGTGGGATTTATGTGACACTTTGGCAGCATTTGAAGATACTGGTACTTAATCCTCTGACTGAAAATTTGCCTCTAAATTTGAAGGTGGGCCATCACTGGAGTAAGGGAAAACTAACAGCTAGGGTTTTTGGTGCTTGTGTTGAGTTGTATACAAAGTGAATCATCTCTACTGATCCTCAACACAACCAATAAAATCTCAAATATGGAAGACAAAAATGGAAAAAAAAACAGAAGCAAGAACTGAGAAAGACATGCTCTTGTGATGTTCTTGGGCACTTAGGTTTGGCTGGTGGAGCACTCTTCATATATGTGGCTATGGTCTGTGGCCCTGTGTCATCATGAGCCGTTGATTAGTTGCTAACATTTGTCTATGGACATGCATATAACATGCATAGCAACATGTATGTGTTATGGCTGCAGAACTGCATCTCAAATGTGTCTGCTTTACTTTTCCTAATTTTATTTAGTTGATTTTCAATTTTTAAATAAAGAAATTATAATTGTCTCTTGACTCCACTCTACTGATTATTGATTAACATTAAGATGTGAAATTCTTGGTTTGAACAAGAATACCTTTAGGTAGACAGAAGAGATATTGAACTATAATTTCCTTTTGAAGTGCGTTCCACTCTGCTGATTGTGCCAGGATTGGATAAAACGTTAGTGAATGTGCAAAATAAGCATGCCTTGGACTGCAGTTCGGCTCATCTCCTTTCCTCTGTTTCTTCAGTCTCTTGGGTCTGATTCTTTAGAAGCTGGGCTTGAGATGTGCATGAATGTCTAAGGGAGTATGTTAGGAAATGGGGAAATGGTATCAGAAAGAAGAAAGCAAGGCAAGGTGTCACTACAGGCAGGAGCCCATTAGGTGAGGGGCGGGGAGCTTCAGTCTGACCCTGCTGGAGAGCTTTAGAGTGTCAATTACAGCTCTGAGTTATTTCTTCCCATGGAGGCGTGGAACTTAGGGTCCTTGTATTTCTGCATCTGGAGTCACTAGCACAGCCCCTGGGGCTGTCAATTCTGTGCACCAGCAAAGGGATCTGGAACAAGCAGAATCTACTAGTAGCAAACACTCAGAGGGAAGAGGCGATTTGAAAAATACAAAGGAATCCAGAACTTCGGTATTATCTCCTACATTTGCCACACTTTTCTACTACCCGCAAATGTTTTTATTAATTCATATTTAAATAATATGTAGAGCGAATATTACCCAAACTTCTCAGTCATTACTAATTTTCTACAGTCTAACATCTAATCTTCATCAAAACTAAAAAAAATATATATTCCAAACTTATTTAAAATTTTCATTAGCAGTTGGGCTACCAAAATGCATTCAAATTTATAGAGAAAAAGCCTGATTCCTCCATTACTAGTTTCTCTGGTTCTTTAGGTCAGGAACTTTGCAAAGCTCTATAAAGTTCTTGGCTTGAATTCACAAAATTCTCTGCCAGCCTTAGCAGTTTCCCAACTAGTTTATGAACAATTAATATTTTTACTTTCTGATCTTCCTCAACTCTCAGTGCATTTGTAGATGTGAAAAAATACATATTTTAGCTCTTCATGGTACATTGTGTAGTTATGCACAAGAAATATGAGCAGATTTTTAAATCTAGTCATGCTTGGAAGTGTGAAGAATAAATATGTATAAATGTATAGTTATAGCCTCACACATACAACTGCCTAGATCAAAGCCCATTTTCCTAAGCAATATATCTTTGTACTTGAGTGAAAAGCCAGCTTTTAGGCATTATGTTCTACTCCAGAAAGAAGCAGACAAAGCCACGGGGTAGAGTAAGGACGGGAGAAAGAGAGAATCTCCCATGTCTCACTTCAGAAAGCTTTGCTCTAGGTGGGCTCTGCTTGAAGGAAGGGCGGTTCATGCACAGCACTGATGCTGCTTCCTGCGGGTGGAGAAAGGAAGGAGGCACGCGGCGGTGTCAAGCCAACCCCAAGTTACCTCACATGCCCACTTTGGCCCTGGTTGTATTAAAATCATAATCAGATCTAAGAAGCCTCTGGTGACAATAGAAATGAACCCTTTTTAAAAGCAACTCGGAATCAATTGATCTGCTCTTTCAATTCTTACAGAAGGATTTCCTGGAATTTTCTTCCTGCAAAATCATGCTGTCCTCCAAACACTGACATTATGTCTCTCTTTCTTACTTCCTGTCCCACATGCTCAAAACTTTTCTTCATATCCACAGCACAGCACTAGTACGAGACAACTGTTGTGATGACACTTCAGCATCGTGGGACTAACAAGTGGGTATTCCTCCCTTGGTGGGACTAAAAAATAATTTTTAAAAAGCTGGGAAAGCACCACGCCTGTTGCACTCACATCCATGCAAATGCCAAACTCATCTAAGCTTCCTAATATTTTTTAGACCTCATTAATTCCTCCTCCCTGACCCTTCCACTCCATCACAACTGAGCAAAACCAACAGACTTCAGCACTCGGGAGAAATTTTAAATATGTGTTTCACATTTCTGTTGTACCAAAAATAAAATAACATATGTAATATAATTTTATATCGAAATCATAACCATAATATATATGTATTATAATTTAGATAAACTATATATATATGATTGTGAATAAAACATTCATATGATTGTACATATAATTTTATATTAAAGTATATTATTTTATTTGTGGTACAATATTATACATAATACATACGTAAATCATACACAGGTATAGCTTTATACTTTGTATAATCCCACCACTTGCCGACCACAGTCAAGCATCACCAGGTTTCCATGGACTTTCTTGGTCATGTAAGCAGAAGTCTTCCATTGCCCTGGAGCACTTGAGGAGCTGTGCTGAGTAGGTGCTGAACTGATTGATCTATTGTGGAGGGAAATGCACCCACCCGTTGCATTGTGGGTAACTGCACAGGCTCCTCAAACACAGGACTCTTAGACAGCTCTTGTGTCTTCTAAAGCCACACCCATAAGAAAAACAGTTGCCAGCCAAATTGCACCGGAGAGTAACCTCATGGGGAAAAGAAAACACAGCTGGTTGATTACTGGAGGACTGCATGCCAGGAACAGGGGTCCCAAACTCAGCAAAACTTTGGGTCTAACCCTACTCTGCCCTGCGAAGCACGGGTCTCTGCAAAGTAAGCATCCTGGATTGAAGCACACACTGGGGTTGGGGAAGTAGCTCAGTAGAATAAGTGCTTGCCTGGCAAGTGCAAGGGCCTGAGTTCAATCCCCAATTTGGCACAAAAAAAGAAGAAGAAGA
>NW_004524672.1:3893196-3911861 GCF_000260255.1 Octodon degus
AAGAAGAAGAAGAAGAAGAAGAAGAAGAAGAAGAAGAAGAAGAAGAAGAAGAAGAAGAAGAAGAAGAAGAAGAAGAAGAAGAAGAAGAAGAAGGAAAGAAAAAAACATGCTTTTGAAGCAAGCACTGGTCTTTCTTACAACAGTCTCCCTTTAGCCAGGAGAGTGGGCTTAATCGCTATTGATTTCAAATTACAGTTCTTTCCAGGGTGTATGTGCTCCCATACAATAAAGAACAAGATATAAAAAGAAGTTTGGAGGGTATACACTTAAGATATCATACTTTTTATACTAAGTCATTGCTTGGTTAGCCCATCAATTTCATGTATGCTACTTCAATGAGTTGATTTAGTTATAGAGAAAAATAATGTGCAGTATGTTACATGAAGAGGTTCAGTGAATGTAAGTGTGTGTGAGTGTGTGTGTGTGTGTGTGTGTGTGTGTTTGATTCTTTGGCTCAATTTATCAAAATAGGCATGAGTCTTCTTGTAGGTACTAAATGGTCTATCCTTTCTTTTCTAAAAGGAAAACACATCAATCCATTATACTTTTAATAATTTAAGTGCTTAGCAAGTGTTAAGTAATTTTATAGCAAAAAGATAACATTTATACATTTCAAGTTAATAATCATTTCATCAAATATTCTTTAGGATCCACAGAGAAAACTCTAAGTCACTTTTGAGTGATATTTTCCATCATTTGCAGTGTTTTAAGAAATACGAAGGGGGGAAATATTTGTCAACAAGTTATTTGAGATACAATGACATCTAATTCACCTAAAAGCATTTGCAGGTCCGGATCCTTGATGTAAAACAGCGATGTCCAACACTGCAGAGATAGCTCAGCAGCTTAAGTGCCTGCCTAGGCAAGCGCAAGGACCCAAGTTGAATCCTGGCACCACATGCCATGTCAGCCCCGCCCCCACCCCAGGCACGCTGAGACAGCCACCAAAACCAGGTGTGCTGGTGCATACCTGTAATCACTGGGGAGGCTGAGACAGGAAGGTGACTATAAGTCCAAGCTGTACAATGAGACGCTGTATTAAACACATTTTTTAAAAAGCAGTAATATCCATGCATCAAATTAAATTCAAGTCAGTGGTGCAATACTCCTGTGCATAGCCCACAAAGACTTGTTCCCTGCTGGCTATTTACATCTGTATCCTGAGTTTTAAGTGCTCATCTTTCAAATCAATTTTGCATCCTGCCTCTTAGCTCTTAGACTTATACTTTTGTGACTCTATAACTCTTCTTCAATGATTTTATACCTGAATCCTGGAATTTATAATCTTGTAAGAGCTGTCAGCTAAGATCCACTGTGCTTTCAGCTCCCTCTCAATGGAGAACCAAGTCACCATTCAGAAATATGACATCTTAAAAGAAAGGTGGGGTTTCCCCTCCTCTGACATGTAGTTTTCTAAACACACTAATGGTAACTAGTACAGAACTAAGCAGCAGTTCTTACATAGTTTGATTACTTATCTACTACCAACTTATTAAGGATTTGCATAGATAAAAAAATCAAAGTACCACAACATTTGTATACTACCTTGTTTACAAGATGTAAGTTATATATCTCTGAAAATGAGTTTCCAGTACTAGAAACTTACTAATATTGAAATAAATGCATTAAATCTTTAGTGATCAGAGTGAACAGATACAAATATCTTTGGTGTGAGCCATTTTCATAGTGAAGCAAAGTTTGAATGAAAATATCCTGCTCAATCTTGGATGCCAGTCTTAATCCTGGGCAGGCATTCATTAGTATACCTTATTAATTACTGCTAAGGTTGTGTCATCAAGGAAATTTCTACAGTCTGCTCAAGTCCCCACCGTGGTGACTTATCCTTCCACCTTTAACCAAATGGACCTCATAACTGACCTCAGAACTTTCGTAGTCCAACAGTATGACTACAAGCAAAACCTTGTATTTCAGTAAATTCGGTCCAGTGTTGCCAAATTAACCACATTCTAGAGATGAAGTTAAAGCAGTCACCCTCATAGCAGGGATGAGAATGAATAAGTAGCCATGAGCCACCAGTTGCTAATTAACCACTGTTTCTTTGTTTGCAGTTCTTAAATTTCCTGCTTATGAAAGGTATTTGTTATTAAAGATTTGCTGCTTTATTTAATTAGCGTGATGAGAGAGCCTCGGAAGAGGGGTAAACTGGATTATCCAATTACCTGAAATATGCTAATTAGTATCAGTTGGTGAAGTGCCTTTCCTTGGCAAACCTTTTAAATTCATGTCTCCCAAGTAGTGTTTCAGTCAACTCCAAAATCCTGACGCAAAGGAGTCCCGCAGAACTCTAGTCCGGTTTAGGATTATACGGTCTTTGACCTCTAGAGGGCGATCCTTCCTCATTTTAGTAGGATTTTATTCTCCAGAAAAGAGCTGTGGCGCTGGCGAACCTACCCAACTGGAAGCCCTCTCTTGTGAAGATCCTGGTCTTCCCTTTCCAGGTCCACTATTTTTCAAATTCGCTGTGACCCAGATATCACCCAGCCTGCATTTCTCAATACCGCACCATTCTCTCTTCCATTCCTTCATCCATAAGATGTTGGAATACCTTAGTTACTCGGGATCAAGAAACTTAAGTGATCCCTAACAGTTCGTTCCTGCTACACACAGGATCCTATCGTCGTCTTTGTATGATTTTCCTAGTTGATACCAAAATAGTAAATGCTGTTTGTTTTATGTCAAAATTTAACTAATTTGTGTCTTGTCTTTAGCTTCCTTTTCCTGCCTTTTGTTTCTTTTCTTTGCGCATGGTTTTAAATTCAGAAATGTTACTACTACATTGGAAAGGAAAAGATTACTAGTGAGAAATGTCATCTCATAAATTATAAAGATACACATATTGTGGACCTTGACAATACATATTACCTGTCCTGTATAAATCAAATTTCCCAAATGTTAAGGTGTTTTTCAAGGGCAATCTCAATTCTTCTTGGCTGATACAAAATTCTGTCTCATAGTTTTAAAATATTTATCAAACGCTGGAAGGATGGGGCACATCATAACCCCAAGTATTGGGAAGCTGAGGCAGGAGCATCACCAAAAGTTCAAGGTCAGTCTGGGGAACTTAGTAAGACCATTTCAGAATAAAATAAATAAGTAAACAAAAAGGGCTATGACATAGCTTATCAATTCCTGCATTTAATCTCCAGCGCCACACAAAAATAAGTAAATAGGGGATGGGGAGATAGCTCAGTAGAATAAGCCTGTCAAGTGCAAGGGCCTGAATTCAAACCCCAGTTTCACACACACACACACACACACAATAAATAAATAAATAAATAAATACAGAATATTTATCAGATATGTACCTGCTAATTCTGATATAGACAGTACAAGTAGGGGCTACAGGACCACCCCACCTCCATTCACTTGAACCTGGGCAGTACCCTAGTGCCAGCTTGTGCCCAGACCTATCCCACTACCTAGAATCTGGGATAGAAATAATGAAGACTCTTGGGAATTCATGAAATGCCAGGCCTGGACACATGTACACCAGGCCTGCGGCCATGACCTGTAACTTTCTTCCTCTGAGATTCGTAAAAGGCTCATATGTCTGGCCTGTGCCTCACACATCCGATCATAAGAGTGAAGGATGGAAAAGGACATGCGCACTAGATGCCGCCCACAGGACTGTCGATCCCCCATCAGGGCTGGCCTGGAAGGCTCAGCGGGAGGTGCCTTGGGCCAAACACACACCTTAAACCCTTAAGCCCCACAGATTCCACACCTATGCCATTTTTCCTTTCTGCCAGTGCAAGCCCGCTCAATCTGAGCGCACCTTCCTTTACACGCCATTAAATTTAGCGGCTTTTTCCTAACCTTCGCGCGCAGCCTTCTCTCTTTATTCATCCACTGAGCACCTGCCGTGTGCCAGCCACTGGGAGGCGCTTTACCTGGATTACCTTGCGTAATCCCTACAATTCAAGGAAGAGCTAGTATTCACTTTGCGGATGAGGAGCTTGCGGTAGCGTTAACATTCATGAGCCAATAGGTTTAACTAGCACCTATACCACTTCTAACAGAGTCTACTTTTTTACCCAATGCTATTCTTCAGCCTCTGAAAACTGTCCCAAAATGTCTCCAAATTTGTAGACAATAAGAATTCAAACTAGTCTCAGAGAAACAAGAATTGGTTTCTTCAGTATTCCCCACAGCAAAACTGATTGAGACAGTTTTGAAAAATTATCCTCATGCAGACCAAACTCCACAGACTGGTCAGCACTGAATAATGTCCACATTAAACATTCAGGAACCAAATCATCCAAATAAAATCTCAGTTCGTTGTTTCCTTTCTGAATCCCTTTTAACGAATTATTTAACTTCCCTGGGGCTCAGTTTTATTTTTTAGAAAGTAAGTAAACTTCACAGGTGAGACACGCAAGTAGCTACACATGAAGTGGGTACTGCATTTAGCAAGGACAGGAGAATACAAACTCTTCCTATTTTTGTTTGAGGCCAAATGAGAGAGACGTACCTTAAACAAGAGAGAAGAACACTCACTTGAAAAGGATAAAAGGCACCCTCAGGCTCAGTCCTAGCCCAGGTCCGGAATTTCTGCCGAGTTCCAGGAACCCCCAGACCCAATCCTAGCCCAGGTCCACAGTGGGAAGGAGCTGAGCACAGCAGCCATACCTAAGCCAGACGCAGCTGGATAACTCCAAAATCTGTAGAGCTCCACCTGAACTTCAGTACGTGAGAAGGTTATAACTACAGCAAAGATCTACAACAAAGGGCAGAAGACAGTGCTACACAAAATGATGAGAAGGAACAAAATGCAACCTCAGACAGAACCCAAGCCCACCTGTAACAAGTGCAGAGGACACTAACACAGAACAAATTGGAAATCACACAGCTGAAAGCAATGAATCAACCGCTTCTGAAATAAAACAGCTGCAGAAAGATATAGAAGACCTCAGATGCTATTATGGGCTACTGGACTCTTTTAGAATATTTTGCTGAGTTTACACACTTATAATATTCAATAACGGAACTTAGAAAAAATGGGGTATACAGATGAATGTCCATTTTGTATCTGTGTATTCAAAGTGGTTGGGATAGATATATAGTTACATTCTGTTAATGAATAGAATGACTTGTTCTAATGGTGTTTGTAAATAGGATCACAAGTCCGCATCTTGTACAGCAATTAACCACTAAGAAGAATATATGCAGTGTATTATTTGTTGAAAAATAAAAAAAATAAAAATAAAGAAAAAAGAAAAGGATAAAAGGCTGTGTACACGAGTTAAGCTTAACAATTTTTAAAGAGCTCCTTACAAGCACATATTTTGAATTTTGGTTTCCGTTGAGTTCTTCCAGAATATAGGACTCGCATGGGTGCATAATGAGATTGCTTCAGATAAGGAAGAAAGGCTTCATAGTTTACTAGGTCAGATTTTATTCAAAAGCCAGATCCCACTCCTGCCTTCTTGAAATGAAACTGAAATATTTTTTCTTTAAAATTATTATTTCAGAGCTGGAGAGATAGCTCAGCAGTCTAAGCGCCCACCTGGCAAGCGCAAGGACACGGGTTTGATTACTGGTACCATATGCCATGGCACCCCTAGGTGCGCTGTGCAGGCCACCGCCAAAGCCAGGTGTGGTAGCACACCTGTATTCCCAGCACTGGGGAGGCTGAGACAGGAGGATCACTTCAAGTCTGAGCTGTGTAGCGAGACCCTGTACCAAATAGATAAATCAATTTATTCAAGTTATTATTTCAAAAACCAAAACTATTTTGCAATAAAAAAGTCTAGCATAACTACTATGCTTCCTCCTTCCTAATAGACATTTTATGAAATATAATGCTTCACCTCAGCATCTGAATTTATCAACCACTGCATTTTCCTCTCGGTCTTCCAAAGTGTGGGGTCTACTTAAGGTAAAGCCTCAGTTTTGGAAATAGTGAGCCACTTCTTCAGTTCAGGGCATCTCCTAGGAAACACTGTACTTGACAAAGAATGAGTCCAAAGCACATTATTGTAGGAACTCCTCAGCATCTATTTAAATTGCCTTTGCTTTAGAGCACCTACTGGTACAGCAAGATGTCAGAGGACACGGACACTGTCACCTACCAGGAGCAGTTGGGGGTGAAGGCTAATTGGTGGGTCCTTCAGGAAAGGTCACTGCCCTCCAGGTCTACTCTCCAAGTTCTGCTTATTGGCATGATCACTGCTCTGTGGATCAACACGCTGGTCTTTTGGGGTTGGGAGGGGGGCTTTCGCGTACAGCTCCTATTTATAGTGACAATAGTGTCTTGGTGTAACAGCAGGTGAGTTTTTTCCTGCATCCGTAAGTGGTTTAATTGACCCATCTAAGATTTCATGAGAGGATGGCAATTTGCAGTAATCACACATATCCACCTGTAGCCCAGTGCATATGCATGGCAGTCTTTAATTTATGCCTGTAATGTAGTGCCATGAATGTAAAGTTAAGTTCATATGAATTTTTTCTAAAGTTACATTCATATGAATTTTTATCTTTCAAACGTTCGGGCCCGATAGTTCTTGTATGGGGCTGCCCTGTGCCACTGGGATGTTTCAAAGTATCCTTGGTCTCTACCACTAGCTGCTGATAGCAAGTTCCTCTGTCAGCTGTGATAATCGACAAGGTCTTCAAACATTGCTAAGTGAAACCTGGGAGAGCAAAATGATCCCTTCTTAAAAGCTATTCACCAACTAGTAGAATTGTCCTATAACTTCTACATGACATTCAATGTTTGATTCTCACTCTGATTACTAGCAATAAAGGGGAAGCTATCATTCTTTCCTTTTGCTTTTATCTGCCAGTAGGTGGAAGACCATTATACCATGAAGCCTTAGAGTCATGTTGTTATAAAAGCTACAGCCACACAGCTGTATGATGACCCGGGTGCTCCACTAAAGCTACAGCACTAAGCACGTGTTCTGTCATTCAGTTAGTGAACTGGCTCATCTGACACTGGCAAGGGCTTCCCTTCAACAATCGCTTCTAGATCCCTGCCTCAAGTAAGGTTCATAGCAGCCTTAAGACAAAGGCAGTTGCTTAACTATCGGTGATGCCATAGCTGTTCACAACAGGTGCAATTCGAGGTCCAGGAAGCAGTGGGAATTCAACAATGCTGCCTCTGTGTAACCTGATTGTTAAGGAAATAAAAACAACATGTATATTCAAAGTACGGACATCTAAGGCATTGGGGACAGCGCCTGCTCAGGTTGTAAAGTATGCTTGGGTTACCCCAGGTCACATGCTTCATCTGTTTACTATCCAGCTTGTCCCAAGTCCACTCTTTCTCCGGCCCCAAAGCTGGCCATCACCTCCCTGGTCCTGCCTGCCTCAGGGTTTCATGAGCTTAAACCATCCTTTCCTGACCTCCTATCTGGCTCATCTCACAATGAACCTGCAGTATCTGACTGGCATTTCTAATCTCATGGTCCAGGGTCATGTCCACCTTCCTAAAACATGTGTTTCTTTAACAAGTTGTTTTGAAACTCTACAGTGTGAATGCTATTGTTAATAACCAAGGAAATTTTATCTAGCAATTCCAGGTTTCCAGCTTCTCTCAAGGAATTTACATGTGACCCTGCTGGCACCAAAATACTCAGCTCCAGCGAAGACACAGCAACCTGTCCAGACAAATCAGCCTGTGTACTTGCTGCTTTGTCCCAGGGCTGGCTGCCCTCATTTATCTGTGTGACCTGCCTTGCCCCACAGAGCATTTTCCATAGAAATCAGGGTTTTATAATAGGCCTCCATCAAGTGCCTCTAACCCAAGGCTGTTTCCCAGTGCTGTAGTCAAATGCCAGTCACAGTTTGAAGCACTTTACATGAATTGTTTCAATTTACTTGTCATAACAACTGTGTGAAATAGATATCATGATCATCTTCTAGCTAGGGATAAGAAAACTGGGGCACACAGAGGTTAAGAAAGTGGATCTCACATCCCACATTCATATATTGCAAATGGAAAGGAACCCAGGGGTCCTAACTCCAGATGCCACCCCAGACTTCCCTAGGCCCTTTACTGCTTCACAACATCAATTCATATCATAACTCTGGGAAGCAGTTATTATTACGAGCCCTATCTACAGAAGAGGGAATTGAGGCACAGAGAAGTAAAGAAACACTCCCACAAGAACTTGTCTACACACTGCAGGTGAAAAACAGCCTACAGTGTCCACTGGCTTCCCACAGAGTAAGCCCAAAGCAGCAGGGTTAGGGTCTAGGGTTCCAGTGTCGTGAACTTCTCTTGGCTTCAGGTGCTCTTACCGCAAGACCCAAAATTAAAAACCCAAAATCAAAGAAGGCCCCTGCTCTACTCAAGCCCAAAGCCCCATTCAAAACCAGTGCAGACTGACACACTTTGTATTCACCAAGCCAAGAGACCACGTAGCCCTAGGAGTGGAGCTGAGTCACATGAATTCACTCTGTTCTGCCATGCCAAGGCGCAGAGGAAGCAGAAGACAGGCTGGATAAAGCAGAAAACTGGAACTGTGGAAGGACAATTGAAACAAAAGTTACAAAGTCATCTGTCCCTGGTATACAGAAAGAACCAACACTGAAGGAATCAGGAAGTAACAACTATCTCTTCTAAATTCACTAAATCTATAGCCTGGCCTTGACAATGGCAAGCACAAACCTGAATGAGCTTGTCTGCACAACACAACTGCTGCTCTCTTGAAACAGTTATGGAATAAGAATTGGCAGAACCCCAGATTTCCCCCACCAAGAAATGAGCAGCTGAACAGGAAGGAGTGATCCTTCTTCACTCTTCCTTTATTTCATTCCCCATCTTCTCTCCATCGAATGAGTTCTGCCAGCTCTTCTCCCACCCTTCTCCCAAGCCCATCCTCTTCTCTCTATCACAACATCCAAAGCCTTGGACTAAGCAGCATCTTCTCACCTGAAAAGGCCCCCTAACTTCCCTGGCATGCTCCCTTGCCACTCTTACCCTTGCAATCTGTTTTCCAAGTAGCAGAATAAACATCGCTTATAAAACATAGATCAAATCATTACTCCAACATTCAAAACTTTCCCATCAAATTTGTAGTAAAGTCCAGCTTTCTTGCCCTGTCTAGGAGGTACAATTTCCATCTCATTTCTCACATGCCCCCTTGTCATCTGCTAAGCGCTAGCACCCCTGATCTTTTCCGTCTCCTCTCTGCCTCTACCCCTCTTGTCCTACATCTTTCTCATGCTCTTCCTCCACTTCCTTCCTATTTCTTTTTGAAGGTTACCTCTTTGGAATTTGCTCTCTTGACCAGTATTTCCAAAATATCCCCATTCTATTGTCTCCTCTTCTCCTCCGCTTCCTCTTCCACTTTCTTCTTCTTCTTCCACTTTTTCCTCCTCGCATCTTCTAGCCCCTGCTCCTCACTTAGACTGTCTGAAATTCTTTTACATATGTATTTGCTTACAGGTTTCTTATTGGTCTTCTACTAGGCTATAACCTTCAATGCTTTTTCTAGCTTTAGTTCTTTCTAACGTTGGAGAAATGAGAGTAAGAAGACAAAGAGAAATTGTAAGGAGGGAAAGAAACACAGTCCTGTTTCTTAAGCACCTACAAGGGACTGAGCACAGTATCCAAATGTAACAATTGGCCAACAAATGGTAACTGGTTGTTTATACTATTTACCCTCTGACTGGCACGAATGGTGATACTTAATATCTCATGGATCCTATGAACAACACTGTCCTCCCCATTTGACAGAAAAGGAAGCTGAAGCTGCAAGATGCTAAGCAACAAGAGCCAGTCCAATAGCTGGGAAACTGCAGAACTGATTTGGGGACTAGAGATATTCCCTTCTCAGCACTTAGTGGCTTTGTCTATTATTGCTTAGGTGCACTGTGTGACTTTATGTCTTTGTATGTTCTCCTTTCAAAAATCGGAGCAGAAAAGAACTTTCCTCCTAAATCACAGAAACGTGGCCAGTACAAGAAGATAATGCCAAGATGAAAAATTATTTCAAGAATCACATAGTAGCCAAGACCCCAAATATTTGCATTCTACACTTACATCACTCAATTTTAAGGAGCTAAGTAACTGTTTTAAGGTGCCAAGGCAGCTCAGCAGACTAAAGCACCTGCGTAGGCAAGTGCAGGGGCTGCAGTTTGATCCCTGGCACCACATGCCATGCCAGCCCCACCACCAGGGCGTGCTGAGCCTGCCAGAGTCTGCATGTAGTGGTGCGCACCTGTAATCCCACAACTGGGGAGGCTGAAAACAGGAGGATTACCACAAGTCCAAGCTGCATAGGGAGATCCTGCAACAACCAAATACACTTTTAAAAAGAAGAAAAATGGTTTCACCATATTGGAATCGAAACGCCCTTTGGCAACAAAGTGACTCATGATTATCTGGAATGCTGTGACACATTGCAGCCCTGTTGATAAGACAAAGTCACTAATGGAAAGCCCATTGACTGATGTGCCTATTCTTGCTCATCTCCATCCAACATGGTTTCTGTCTTTTTCTGGTGAAATCAGTTATGTCTCATGAAGGGATCCTAAGACAGAAGAGCAAATACATTCCCTAACTGACTTTCCCACTTGAGGTCACTGTATCCAGAATTAACTTCTTGAGTACTTCAAGATAAGGGACGAGAAGCCAGTGGCAAATCGTCACCGCTCTGGGACCTGAAATGCAGATACCTGGAAAACAATTAGCAAGAACAAAGAGAAGACTCCAGGAATCCAGAAAGAGCTGAAGGAACACTGAAGATCATGGAGAAACAGAGGGCAAAACAGAGAAAAGAAGGAAGCAGTCTGGGATACTAAGCCCAGCCCAGGGGGTGGTGGGGTGGCAGAGACTAAGGGAAGCCTGACAAAGGCTGGCAGCCCCAGTGATGTACAGTGCTAGCAACAGCCCCAGGAAAAGCCTATGCTTATTTCAAGCTGCAAATACAGAGACTGGGCGTGGTGGAGCATGCCTGTAATCCCAGCTCTTGGGAGGCTGTAAGCAGGCATATCACTACGAGTCTGATCTAGTAGTGAGACCCTGAACACCCTTTAGACCCCTCCCTAAAAATACTAAAAAGTAAAAAATAACTCTCAAGGTGCAAATACAGTTCAGGCAGGAGGGAAGGGTTTACTCTGAAAGTGGTTTTGTCTCTCTGGCAGCTTTGGAGAGCAACTCCCTGGCAGCATCCACCATATTTAGGAATGCTGTAATCAGGAGTCGTTATGAGAAAGAGTTTGCTTTTGAAGATGGAACTACTCTGGGAATCAGAAGTCACAGGCCTGCCAGTCCTTAGGGTGTCTGGTATAATCCACTGCAGTGACTGGGTGGCAAGCAGCCTCGGGAGACAGCAGTGGAGAGGCAAAGGGCTTCATTTGTCCCTTGAGAAATTTAAACAGCTGTGAGGGAAATGGTGGAGGATACAGTAGTCCTGCGTGTGAGAAGGAAGGTTTTCTAGAGGGCTGGGTTTGAAAGTACTGAGACTAAGTCCAGGGCACAGCTAAGCACCCCCACTGCCCACTTCCAGCAGAGAACCTGTTGGTGGTCTGTCTTCTTTCTCCATCTGCAAAGGTAATCAGGGTTGTGTTTTAAGCTTGGAGGTTTGTTGAGTCCAGGTAGAAACTGGGGTGGGGCCGGGGAGTAGAGCAGTGGATCCAGGGAGGCAATCCCAAACCCACAGACAGGAAAGGTAGTTGAGAATAGCAGTGGCCAGGTCCCGGAAGGACACAAACAAACACCAAGAGCTCCAGAGTGAGCAGGGTCCTGAGCCAGACGACACACCATTGACTGATCCTGCCCAGAGGAAAAGGCAGGGCAGGATTTGAATTCACACAGCAAAAGTGTGGAAACCCAGCAGGGCCCAGCTGTGACTCACTAGTCCCTACCCCTAATGTCTGGTGGATGCCAATACCACAAGTCTTGGAGAGAAACTTGATATGGAGGAAGTTTTTGGAATCATATCTTTTTTCTTTATTTTATTTTTGCCTTTTTCTTTTGTCTTATCTTGTTTTTGCAATTTTTTTCCTCTTTCTTGTTACTTGTACCTAATTCTACTTTAAGAAAAAAATTAATTAGATTTTCAGGTTGCCATTCTCTTTTTCCCTTACTAATTTTCCTTTTGTTTGTAAATTTTGCTTCTTCCATTTTTCCCTTTCCCTATCCCTTCCACTCATATGATTATTGTTAGTCTTTATTATTTTTTAGCCTTTCAGTTTACTCTGTTATTATTGCTAATTTCTTTTCTATTGTGAATCATAATACAGTTGTTAGTTTTCATTGTTCTTTACTATATGTTGTATCTGGTTTGATCTTATGTGGCCACTATTACTGCAGTTCATTTTCTGTGTGGTTCTGGAATCAGATCTTCAAAACAAGGCCAGACATAGACAGGTGCTCATGCCACTGAGCTATCTTCCCGGCCCGCAGTCAAAAGTAAAACAGATACTCATCTCAAAATGTGTATAAATCCCACTTCAGAAATACAGGTATGAAAAACAAGGCAACATGCTTCATACAAATGTTCATAATTCATTGTGAACTGAATGTAAAGCTATAGAGGTGGACGAAATGCCAAAGATTCAAAAGTTTGATTTATAAAATCATAAAATGATTAATGACTTTTAAAAGGATGCAAGTGAATAGCTAACTGCATTAAGGAAGACAATGCAAGATACAAATGGCCAATTCAACCAAAGGACGGAGGTTCTGAAGAAGAGCCACACAGAAATTCTGGAAATGGAAAGCTCAAAAGGTCAAATAAAAAGCTCAGTGAAAAGCTTCATCGACAGGCAGAACCAGACAGAAAGCAGAATTTCAGGGCTTAAAGATAAGTTTGAGAAATTATTTCACACAGACACTGATTTAAAAAAAAAATAGAAATTATGAACAAAAAATTCAAGAACTCTAGGAAACCAAAGACTACACTTACAAATTTTTGGTGCAAAAGTAGTTGCCAAGGTATAGACTAATGATACAGATTTCATTATTTAATGAAATAATCATAGAAAACTTTCCAAATTTTGAGAAGGATAGAAAACATTCACGTATAGGAGGTATTGAAAACCAGGCACAATCAGGAAATAAAACCTTTCCATGTCACATTATAGTTAAAATAATAATAGTACAAAACAAAGACACTTGAAAGCTTTGAGAGAGAAATACCACGTTGTTTATAGAGACAAGCCCATCAGATTAACTTCAGACCTCTCTGCAGAAACCTCAAGATCCAGGAAGACATGCAACAATATACTTTAAGCCCTGAAAAATACCTAAAAGCTAGATTACTATATCTGCAAAACCTAGCCATTAAAATTAAAGAAATAAAGACCATGAACAATAGGTGGGAACTACAGGAATTCATGAAAAGTCATAATTGCAAAAGATATTTAAAGGGATCCCATACAAAAAAGATTCAATAAGCAATTAAGAATTAAAAATGAAACAAAAATTAGAAAAACAACAGAATAATAAGAATTAGTACATACTTTTCTGTAATAACTCTTAATAAAAAGCACAGACTGGGAAATTGGATTAAAAAGCAATACCCAACTCTTTTCTGCTTCCAAGAAACACACCTCAACAGCAAAGACACACAAAAACTGAAAGTAAAGTGATGGAAAATCATATCCTGTGCAAAAAAATCCAAAAGCAAGCAAGAGTAGCTATAATCTGACAAAGCAGACTTCAACACAAAATCAGTCAGATGAGAGAAGAAAGCCATCATATGCAAGTAAATGGAAAAAGTCACTAAGATGCAGTAACAGTTGTAAGCACATGTGCACTGAATGTTGATACACTTAATTTAATAAAACAAACACCATTCAAAGAGTCACATAGGTCGCTACACAATAGTAATGGAGGACTTCAATAGATAGCTTATCACCCATACACAGGTCATCCACATAACAAAGCAATAAAGAAACATCAGGGCTAAACTACATGGCAGATCATATGGACTTAACTGATATCTATATACCAATCCACCCAACATCTGCAGTATAAACACTTTTGTCAATAACTCATGGAGTGTTCTCCTAAATAAATCACATTTTGGACCTTATATCAACCTTACCAAATGCAAAAGAAAAAATGTTGCATCTCATTAGATCATAATGGAATAAAAGTAAATATAAGTGGCAAAAGAAATCACATAAACTATACAAATGTGGAGAATGAACAATTTATTTTTGAATGATCAATAAGTCTTTGAAGAAATCAGGATGAAAAGTTAAACTTCCTTTTTTTTTTTTTTTTGGCTGGCTCAGAATGCCTTAAGCATCAGTCTGGTAAGGCAGGTGGAGCTGGAGCTGGGGATCAAGCTGTGGGGTATCCTGCACCTGACTACGTTTGCAAGAGCCGGCGCTTAAAAAACTGACCTAACAGGCAGGCCCCCTAAACTTTCTCTTTTTAATTAATTAATTTTATTGAGAAACAAATAGCAATGACACAGTTTCAAAATCGATTAGTAGGACAGTGTCAATAATTAATACATTGGGACCAGCAGTATAGCTCAGCGGACTAAGCACTTGCTTAGGTAAGCTCAGGGGCCAGGGTTCGATCCCTGGCCCCGCCCCCAGGTGCACTGAGCCAGCGATGGAGTCCTGGCGTGGTGGCACACACCTGTAATCCCAGCACTTGGGAGGCAGAAATCAGGAGGATTACTACTAACGTGGGCTGTGTAGTGAGACCCTGCACACACATACAAAATGAAAACCTAAAAAAAAAAAAAAAATTAATACATTGCATACTGTTGTCTTTGTAGTGGTTATTACATCTTGTAGTAGTACAAGATATAGACATGATATCTTGTCCAAACTAAACTTCTTAGAATAAAATGAAAATGAAATATAACATACCAGAATCTCTCTAAGAGGGGAGCTTATAGCTATGAGTGCCTACTTTAAAAAAAAATCTGGAAGATCTTAAATAAATAACTTAATTCTGCAACTCAAGGCCTTTGAAAAATAAGAACAAACCAAAACCAAACCCAACAGAAAGAAAGATCAGAGCTTAAATTAATGAAATAGAGACTGAACAAAGAAATACATAGGATCAATGAAATTAAGTTAGTTCTTTGAAAAGATAAATAAAATTGATGCTGTTAGCCATTGTAATCAAAAGAAAGAGAGAAAAGACCCACATCAATACATTAGACGTAAGAAGACTATCACCACCCCCCTACTCATACACAAAAGAACACCTCTGAAGTTCACGGTATTATTAAGGATTGCTTTGAAAATCTATGTTCTAAACCACTGGAAAATGTTGAAAACACTAGGTCAATTGCTAGCCTCATGTGACCTATCAAAACTGAACCAAAAAGATATAAAAAATTAAAAAAATAAATAAAAAGCAATAGAATTGAAACAATAATAACAGTGCCTCCCCACAAAGAAAAGCCCACAACCAGACAACTTTATGGACAGATTTTACCAAACATTTGGAGAAAAAAATTAACATCAATGCTCTTCAAACTATCCCATAATGAAAAAAAGGAAAGAATGCTTCCAGATTCAGTCTACGAGGAAACAAATGACTATTGAGAGTGACTATTTCTCCGTAGAAAAGGAGGAAACCTTTTTTTTTGTTTACAGATGTCATGAAGCTAAGCTGAGAAGACTCTGACAACTGTCAAAAGATTTTTAAAGTTGATAAATGAGTTCAACAAGGTAACACAATATAAAATCAACGTTAAAAATCAATAACTTTTCTATATGCCAATAATGGACAAGCTGAGAAAGAAATCAGGAAAACAATTCCATTGACATCAGCTTAAAAAAAAAAAGAAAAAGAAAAAAACCTAAGGGCCAGTCTAACCCTTGGTTGTGATATACCACCACAGTAACAATTTCAGAACACCGCAGAAGAAAACTGAAGATGTCAGAAGACAGAAAGTTCTGTCTTGGAGGCAGATTTATTTATGCCAATCGGCACTGACAGGGATCAGTCCCAAAATATCACACCTTGATCCCCAGTGTTGTAGGGCTTACATAAGGGAGAAGCAGGCAGGAAGTACAAGGCAGAATGGTTTGTCAATTGGAGACTGGCTCCTACAATATGCATCCTAGTGACCAGGTATGTATCAAATTAACCAGTCATTTCTAACAAAAGTAACAGAACTGTAACTGAATCTATTCCCTGGGCAGCTAACAAGCTCAAGTGTATTGGTGGGGGGGGAGGAAAGGGAGGGAGATGGGGAGGGAGCATCTGCTACACTCCCATATTCATACATTGGCAGGATTGATAGTGTTACATTGGTCATACTATGAAAAGTAATCTATGGATTCAATGCAATCCCCACCAAACCCCAGTATCATTCTTCACAGAACTAGAAAAAAAAAGAATCCTAAAATTCATATGGAAGCAAAAAGACCCAGAAGAGTCAAAGAAATCCTTAATGAAAAGAACAAGTCTGGAGGCATCTCAATACCTGATTTCAAATTATACTACAAATCCATAGTAACAGGGCCGGGGAAATGGATCAGTGGAATAAGCACTTCCCTAGCAAGCAAGCACAAAGGCCTGAGTTCAATCCCTGGTTCTGAAAAAAAAAATAAAAAATCCATAGTAACAAAATGGCATACTAATGACACAAAAATAGAGATGACACAATGAAACAGAGTAGAAGATAAGAAACAAACTCACACAATTACAACTATTTGATTCTGGACAAAGAAACCAAAAATATAATTGGAGAAAAGATGGCCTGTTTAACAATGGTAATAGAAAAACTGGATATCCACCTATTGAGGATTGAAAGCAGGTCCCTATATCTCACCCTCTACAAAATTCAATTTCAAAATCAATCAAAAACCTAGGCATAAGATCAGAAACTTTGAAACTACCAAAAGAAAACATGGGGGAAGCACTTGAAGTCACAGGCACAGTCTAAGACTTTCTGAATGGGACTCCACTAGCATAGAGTGCTAGCGAGAATCAACAAGTGGGACTACATCAAATTTAAGTTTCTTCACAGCAGAGAAATAACCAAGAGAGTGAAGAGACAACCTACAGCCAGCTACTCTTGTAACAGAGGAAGAATACCTAGAAATGTCTGAAGAACTCAAAAACTTAACAGCAAAAAAAATAACCCAGCCAAGTCAGTAAATGGTAAATAAATTGAATGGATATTTTCCCAAAAGAAGTTCAAATCACCAATAAGTAAGTGAAAAAGTACTTAACCTCTTTAGCCATTAGGAAAATGCAAATTAAAACTATATTAAGATAGAATCTCTCAGTAGAGCTCACCAAAACACTTGTAGACGGTTCAACGTAAGGATAGCTTCTTTAATAAATGGTGCTGGAAAACCTGGCATTCCCTATGCCAAAGACTAAAATTAGAGCCATGGCTACCACCAGGCACTAATTAAAAGTCAAAATGGATCAAAGATCTAAATATTAAAACAAAAATACTAAATCTGCAAGAAGGGAAAATAGGAAGAAATCTTGAAGTACGAGTAGGCAGAGCTCATGAACAAAAACCAAACTGTACAAAAAATACCATAAAGAATAAACAACTTTATCAATAAAACTTTGAAAAAAAAAAAGAATCAACAACTTGGATCTCATCTTATTGAAAAGTTTTTGCACATCGAAAATCATCAACAGAGTAAAAAGAAAACCCACAAGTTGGTACTGGTTCTCATTCTGTAGCTCAGAGGCAGGGCTGGCACAGAATGTGGTGCCGAGGATCAAACTCAGTCCTGGGACTTTCCATGCCAGCATTAGACCACTGAGCTATTTCTGTGGTCCCTGAAATCCACAAATTGGGAAAAAGTTTTATCCAACTGTTGCTCAGACAAAGAATGTCTATCTAAAACATATAAAGAATTAAAAAAAATAGACCCTTAAATTCAAAGACCCAATCCAAATATTCACATTTGGAATGAATACACACTTCTTAGATGAAGGAATACAAGTGACAAATACACATATGAAACCATGTTCCACAGCATTGATCATTCAAGGAATGTAAATTAAAGCCACACTGAGATTCCATCTCACCCCACAAAGAATGGCTATCATCGAGAAGTCAACCAATAACAAATGCTGGAGGGGCCGTGGGAAAAAAAGAACCCTTCTCCACTATTGGTGGGAGTGCAGACTGGTACAGCTACTGTGGAAATCACTGTGGAGATGCCTCAGAAAATTAGGATTAGACATGCATGCAACCCAGCTATTCTCCTCCTGGCTAATTTTCCAGAAGGAAGGAAAACATCATACCATAGTAATATATGTGCACCGATGTTTATAGCAGCAAATTCATCATAGCCGAATCTTGGAAACTACCTAAATGCCCATCAACTGAGGAATAGATTAAAATGATGTGGCAATTTTATATAATGGAGTACTACTTAGCTATAAAGAAAGATAAGCTCGGGACTTTTATAGGTAAGTGGAGGGGCTGGGGACTTGGCTCAGCAGTAGAATGCTTGCCTAACAAGTTGGAAGACCTGGATTCAGTCTTTGGTACCAAAACACAAAAAAAAATAAACATCTCCTAAAAGATGATTTGACCAAAATACAAAAAACAGTAAAATCAAAAAAGATCAAAATCAAAGCAACTCTAGGTAAGTGGATGCAACGTAAGCCATACTCAGACCCATATGTGTAAATACTGTTTTGTCTCCCTAGTGTAAGAATCTGAAAGAGTAAATACTTTGAAAGGTAAGATACGTGAAAGGGAAAGAAACTGCTCAAAGGGAAAGAATAA